>NW_022097658.1:0-113188 GCF_006542625.1 Nomascus leucogenys
TAGAAACTGCCAGTGGAAAATCGCAGCGCTAAGGGGCCTATAGTGGAAAAAGGAATGTCTTCAAATAAAAACTACACAGCATTCTGTGAGACTTCTTTCTGTTCTGTGCATTCAACTAACAGTGTTGAAGCTTACGTTTGTTTGAGCAGTTCTGAAACACACTTTCTGAAGAAATTGCAAGTGGACATTCTGTGAGCTATGGGGCCTATAGTAGAAAAAGAAATATCTTGAAATAAAAACTACACAGAAGCATTCTGTGAAACTTCCTTCTGTTAAGTTAATTCAACTAACAGAGTTGAAGCTTACTTTTGATTGAGGAGTTCTGAAACACTCTTTCTGTGGAAACTGCAAGAGGACATTCTGAGCGCTAAGGGGCCTATAGTGGAAAAAGCAATATCTCCAAATAAAAACTATACAGAAGCATTCTGTGGAACTTCTTTCTGTTCTGTGCATTCAACTAAGAGAGTTGAAGCTTTATTTTGATTGAGCAGTTCTGAAACACTCTTTCTGTAGAAACTGCAAGTGGGCATTCGGAGCGCTAAGGGGCCTATAGTGCAAAAAGGAGTATCTCCAAATAAAAACTACACAGAACAATTCTGTGAAACTTCTTTCTGTTCTGTACATTCAACTAATAGAGTTGAAGCTTACTTTTGATTGAGCAGTTCTGAAACACTCTTTCTGTAGAAACTGCAAGTGGTCATTCGGAACGCAAGAGACCTACAGTGGAAAAAGGAATATCTCCAAATAAAAACTGCACAGAAGGATTCTGTGAATCTTCTCCTAATTTTGTATTCAACTAATAGAGTTGAAGCTTACTTCTGATTGAGCAGTTCATTAACAGTCTTTCTGTTGAAACTGTATTTGGGCATTCGGAACTCTAAGGGGCCTGTTGTGGAAAAAGGAATATCTCCATATAAAGACTACTCAGATGCATTCTGTGAAACTACTTTCTGTTCTGTGCATTGAACTAACAGAGTTGAAGCACACATTTGGTTGAGGAGTTCTGAAACACTCTTTTTGTAGAAACTGCAAGTGGACATTCGGAGCGCTAAGAGGCCTATAGTGGAAAAAGGAATATCTTCAAATAAAAACTACAGAGAAGCATTCTGTGAAACTTCTTTCTGTTCTGTGCATTCAACTAACAGAGTTGAAGCTTACTTTTGATTGAGCACTTCTGAAACACTCTTTCTGTAGAAACTGCAAGTGGACATTCGGAGAGCAAAGGGGCCTATAGTGGAAAAAGGAATATCTCCAACTAAAAACTGCACAGAAGCATTCTGTGAAACTTCTTTCTGTTCTGTGCATTCAACTAACAGAGTTGAAGCTTACTTCTGATTGAGAAGTTCTGAAACACTCTTTCTGTAGAAACTGCAAGTGGACATTCGAAGCGCTAAATGGCCTATGGTGGAAAAAGAAATATCTCCAAATAAAAACTACACAAATGCATTCTGTGAAACTTCATTCTGTTCTGTGCATTCAACTAACAGAGTTGAAGCTTACTTTTGATTGAGCAGTTCTGAAACACTCTTTCTGTAGAAACTGAAAGTGGATATTCGCAGCGCTAAGGGGCCTGTAGTGCAAAAAGGAATATTTCCAAATAAAAACTACACAGAAGCATACTCTGAAACTTCCTTCTTTTCTGTGCATTCAAGTAACCGAGTTGAAGCTTACTTTTGTTTGAGCAGTTCTGAAACACTCTTTCTGTAGAAACTGAAAGTGGAAATTCGGAGCGCTAAGGGGCCTATTGTGGAAAAAGGAATATATTCAAGGAAAAACTGCACGGAAGCATTCTGTGAATCTTCTTTCTGTTCTGTGCCTTCAACTAATAGAGTTGAAGCTTACTTTTGATTGAGGAGTTCTGAAACACTCTTTCTGTAGAAACTGGAAAGGGACATTCTGAGTGCTAAGGGGCCGACAGTGGAAAAAGGAATATCTCCAAATTAAAACTACACAGAACTATTCTGTGAAACTTCTTTCTGTTCTGTGCATTCAACTAACAGAGTTGAAGAATACTTTTGATTGAGCAGTTCTGGAGAACTCTTTCTGTAGAAAGTTGAAATGGACATTCGGATCGCTAAGTGGCCTGTAGTGGAAAAAGTAATATCTTCAAATAAAAATTACACAGAAACATTCTGTTTAACTACTTTCTGTTCTGTGCATACAACTAACGGAGTTGAAGATTACTTGTGATTGAGCAGTTCTGACACACTCTTTCTGTAGAAACTGCAAGTGGATATTCGGAGCGCTAAGGGCCCTATAGTGGAAAAAGGAATATCTCCAAATAAAGACTACAAGGAAGCATTCTGTGAAACTTCTTTCTGTTCTGTGCATTCAACTAACAGAATTGAAGCTTACTTGTGATTGGGCAATTCTGAAACACTCTTTCTGCAGAAAGTTCTAGTGGACATTCGGAGCGGTAACAGGCCTATACTGGAAAAAGGATTATCACCAAATAAAGACTACTCAGAAGCATTCTGTGAAACTTCTTTCTGTTCTGTGCATTCAACTAAGAGAGTTGAAGATTACTTTTGATTGAGGAGTTCTGGAACACACTTTCTGTAGAAAGTTGAAGTGGACATTTGGATCGCTAAGTGGCCTATAGTGGAAAAAGTAATATCTTCAAATAAAAACTACACAGAAACATTCTGTTTAACTTCTTTCTGTTCTGTGCATGCAACTAACAGAGTTGAAACTTATTTTGTTTGAGCAGTTCTGAAACACTCTTTCTGTAGAAACTGCAAGTGGACATTCTGAGCATTAAATGTCCAATAGTGGAGAAATGAATATCTCCATATAAAAACTACACAGAAGCATTCTCTGAAACTTGTTTCTGTTCTGTGCCTTCAACTAACAGTGTTGAAGCATACTATTGATTGAGCAGTTCTGAAACACTCTTTCTGTAGAAACTGCAAGTGGACATTTGGAGTGCTAAGGGGCCTATAGTGGAAAAAGTAGTATCTTCAAATAAAAACTACACAGAAGCATTCTGTGAAACTTCTTTGAGTTCTGTGCATTCAACTAACAGACTTGAAGCTTACGTTTGATTGATCAGTTCTCAAACACTCTTTCTGTAGAAACTGCAAGCGGACATTGGGAGTGCTAAAGGGACTATAGTGGAAAAAGGAATATCCTCAAATAAGAACTACACAGAAGCATTCTGTGCAACTTCTTTCTTTTCTGTGCATTCAACTAACAGAGTTAAAGCTTACTTTTGATTGAGAAGTTCTGAAACACTCTTTCTGTAGAAACTGCATGAGGACAGTCGGAGAGCTAAGGGGCCTATAGTGGAAAAAGTTGTATCACCATATAAAATTACACAGAAGCATTCTGTGAAACTTCTTTCTGTTCTGTGCATTCAACTAGCGGAGTTGAAACTTACTTGTGATTGAGCAGTTGTGAAACAATCTTTCTGTAGAGATTGCAAGTGGACAATCGTAGTGCTAATGGGCCAATAGTGGAAAAAGTAATATCTCCAAATAAACACTACACAGAAGCATTCTGTGAAACTTCTTGCTGTTCTGTGCATTCAACTAATAGAGTTGAAGCTTACGTTTGATGGAGCAGTTCTGAAACATTCTTTCTGTAGAAACTGCAAGTGGACATTCGGAGCGCTAAGGGGCCTATAGTGGAAAAAGGAATATCAGAAAAATAAAAAGTTCCAAGAAGCATTCTGTGAAACTATTTTCTGTTCTGTGCATTCAACTAACAGTGTTGAAGCTTACTTTTGATTGAGGAGTTCTGAAACACTCTTTCTGTAGATACTGCAAGTGGATATTTGGAGCGCTAAGGGTGCTATAGTGGAAAATGTAATATCTCCATGTAAGACTACAGGGAAGCATTCTGTTTAACTTCTTTCTGTTCTCTTCATTCAACTAACAGAGTTGAAGCTTACTTGTGACTGAGCAGTTCTGAAACAATCTTTCTGTAGAAACTGCAATTGTACAATCATAGCGCTAAGGGGCCTATAGTGGAAAAAGTAATATCTCCAAATAAACAAAACAAAGAAGGACTCTGTGAAACTTCTTTCTGTTCTGGGCATTCAACTAACAGAATTGAAGCTGACTTTAGATTGAGCAGTTCTGAAACACTCTGTCTATAGAAACTGCAAGTGGACATTCTGAGCTCTAAGGGGCCTATAGTGGAAAAAGTAATATCTGTAAATAATAACTACACAGAAGCATTCTCTTTAAATTCTATCTGTTCTGTGCATTTAACTAACAGAGATGAAACTTACTTGTGACTGAGCAGTTCTGAAACACTCTTTCTGTAGAAACTGCAATTGGACAATCGTAGCGCTAAGGGTCCCATAGTGGAAAAAGTAATATCTCCAAATAAAAAAAACAAAGAAGCATCCTGTGAAACTTCTTTCTGTTCTGTGCATTCAACTAACGGAGTTGAAGCTTACTTTTTTCAGCATTTCTGAACCCCTTTCTGTAGAAACTGCAAGTGGATATTCCGAACACTAAGGGGCCTCTTTTGGATAAAGAAATATTCTCAAATGAAAACTACAGAGAAACATTCTGTGAAACTTCTTTCTGTTCTGTGCATTCAACTAACAGAGTTGAAGCTTACTTTTGATTGAGCAGTTCTGAAACATTCTTTCTGTAGAAACTGCAAGCGGACATTTGGAGCGCTAGGGGGCCTATAGGGGAAAAAGTAAAATCACCAAATAAATACTACAGGGAAGCATTCTGTGAAACTTCATTCTCTTCTGTGCATTCAACTAACAGAGTTGAAACTTACTTTTGTTTGTGCAGTTCTGAAACACTCTTTCTGTAGAAACTGGAAGTGGAAATTCCGAACGCTAAGGGGCCTATTGTATAAAAAGGAATATCTTCAAATAAAAACTACACAGAAGCATTCTGTGAAATTTCCTTCTTTTCTCTGCATTCAACGAACAGAGTTGAAGTGTACTTTTGTTTGAGAAGTTCTGAAACATTCTTTCTGTAGAAACTGCAAGTAGACATTCCGAGCTCTAAGGGCCTGTAGTGGAAAAAAGGAATATTTTCAAATAAAAAATACACAGAAGCATTCTGTGAAACTTCTTTCTGCTCTGTGCTTTCAACTAATAGAGTGGAAGTTACTTTTCATTGAGCAGTTCTGAAACACTCTTCCTGTAGAAACTGCAAGTGGACATTCAGAGCACAAAGGGGCCTCTATTGGAAAAAGGAATATCTCCAAATAAAAACTACACAGAAGCATTCTGTGAAACTCCTTTCTGTTCTGTGCATTCATCTAAGAGAGTTGAAGCTTACGTTTGATTGAGCTGTTCTGAAACACCCTTTTCTGTAGAAACTGCAAGTGGGCAACCATAGCGCTAAGAGGCCTATAGTGGAAAAAGGAATATCTTGAAATAAAAACTACACAGAAGCCTTCTGTGAAACTTCTTTCTGTTCTGTGCACTCAACTAACAGAGTTGAAGCTTACGGTTGATGGAGCAGTTCTGAAACACGCTTTCTGTAGAAACTGCAAGTGGACATTCTGTGATCTTTGTGGCCTATAGTGGAAAAAGAAATATCTTCAAATAAAAACTACACAGAAGAATTCTGTGAAACATCTTTCTGTTCTGTGCATTCAACTAACAGAGTTGAAGCTTACTTTTGATTGAGCAGTTCTGAAACACTCTTTCTGTAGAAACTGCAAGTGGACATTCGGAGCGCTAAGGGGCATATAGTGGAAAAAGCAATATCTCCAAATAAAGACCACACAGAAGAATTCTGTGAAACTTCTATCTGTTCTGTGCATTCAACTAACAGAATTGAAGCTTACTTTTGATTGAGCAGTTCTGAAACTCTCTTTCTGTAGAAACTGCAAGTGGACATTCGGAGCGCTAAGGGGCCAATAGTGGAAAAAGGAATATCTTCAAATAAAAACTGCACAGAAGCATTCTGTCAAAATTCTTTCCAATCTGTGCATTCAAGTAACAGAGTTGAAGCTTACTTGTAATTGAGCAGTTCAGAAAGAGTCTTTTTGTAGAAAGCGAAAGTGGAAAATCGGAGCCCAAAATGGTCTACAGGGGAAAAAGGAATATCTTCTAATAAAAACTACACAGAAGCTTTCTGTGAAACGTCTTTCTGTTCTGTACATTCAACTAACAGAGTTTAAGCTTACTTTTGATTGAGGAGTTCCGAAGCACTCTTTCTGTAGAAACTGCAAGGGGACATTCGGAGCGCTAAGGGGCCTATAGTGGAAAAAGAAATATCTCCAAATAAAAACTACACAGAAGCATTCTGTGAAACTTCTTTGTGTTCTGTGCATTCAACTAACAGAGTTGAAGCTTACGTTTGATTGAGCAGTTCTGAAAAACTCTTTCTGTAGAAACTGCAAGTGGACTATCATAGCGCTTAAGGGCCTATAGTGGAAAATGGAATATCTTTAAATAGAAACTACACGGAGGCATTCTGTGAAACTTCTTTATGTTCCGTGCATTCAACTAACAGAGTTGAGGCTTACGTTTGATTGAGCAGTTCTGAAACACACTTTCTGCAGAAATTGCAAGTGGACATTCTGTGAGCTATAGTGCCTATAGGGGAAAAAGAATTATCTTCAAATAAAAACTACACAGAAGCATTCTCTGAAACATCTTGCTATTCTGTGCACTCAACTAACAGAGTTGAAGGTTACTTTTGATTGAGCAGTTCTGACACACTCTTTCTGTAGAAACTGGAAGTGGACATTCGGAGCACTAAGGGGCCTATAGTAGAAAAAGGAATATCTCCAAATACAGACTACACGGAAGCATTCTGTAAAACTTCTTTCTGTTGTGTGCATTCAACTAACAGAGTTTAAGCTTACTTGTGATTGAGCAGTTCTGAAACACTCTTTCTGTAGAAAATGGAAGTGGATATTCCGAACGCTAAGGGGCCTATTCTGGAAAAAGGAATATAATCAAAGAAATACTACACAGAAGCATTCTGTGAAACTTCCTTCTTTTCTGTGCATTCAACGAACAGTGTTGAAGCTTACTTTTGTTTGAGAAGTTCTGAAACATTCTTTCTGTAGAAACTGCAAGTGGACATTCTGAGCTCTAAGGGGTCATAGTGGAAAAAGGAATATCTCCAAATAAACACTACACAGAAGCATTCTGTGAAAGTTCTTTCTGTTCTGTGTTTTCAACTAACAGAGTTGAAGCTTAGTTATGATTGAGGAGTTCTGAAACACTCTTTCTGTAGAAACTGCCAGTGGACATTCGGAGCGCTAAGGGGCTTATACTGGAAAAAGTAATACCTTCAAATAAAAACTATAGAGAAGCATTCTGTTTAACTTCTTTCTGTTCTGTGCATTCAACTAACAGAGTTGAAGCTTACGTCTGATTGAGAAGTTCTATAACACTCTTTCTGTAGGAACTGCAAGAGGACTGGCGGAGAGCTAAGGGGCCTACAGTGGAAAAAGGTACATCACCAAATAAAAACTACACAGCAGCATTCTGTGAAACTTCTTTCTGTTCTGTGCATTCAACTAACAGAGTTGAAGCTTACTTTTGATTGAGGAGTTCTGAAACACTCTTTGTGTAGAAACTGCAAGGAGATATTTGGAGCGCTAAGGGGCCTATAGTGGAAAAAGGAATATCTCGAAATAAAAACTACACAGAAGCATTCTGTGAAACTTCTTTCTGTTCTGTGCATTCAACTAACAGAGTTGAAGCTTACGTTTGATTGAGCAGTTCTGAAACACTCTTTCTGTAGAAACTGTAAGTGGACAATCGTAGCGCTAAGGGGCCCATAGTGGAAAAAGTAATATCTTCAAATAAAAACTACACAGAAGCATTCCGTGAATCTTCTTTCTGTTCTGTGCATTCAACTAACAGAGTTTAAGCATACTTTTGATTGAGGAGTCGTGAAACACTCTTTCTGTAGAAACTACAAGTGGTCATTCGTAGCGCCAAGTGGCCTATAGTGGAAAAAGGAATATCTTCAAGGAAAAACTGCACAGAAGCATTCTGTGAAACTTCTTTCTATTTTGTGCATTCAACTAACAGAGTTGAAGCTTACTTCTCATTGAGCAGTTCAGAAACAATCTTTCCGTAGAAACTGTAGGTGGAAATTCAGAGCATTAAGGGGTGTATGGTGAAAAAGTAATATCTCCAAATAAAGACTACACAGAAGCATTCTGTGAAACTTCTTTCTGTTCTCTCCATTCAACTAACAGAGTTGAAACATACTTTTATTTGAGCCGTACTGAAACACTCTTTCTGTAGAAACTGGAAGTGGACATTCTGAACGCTAAGGGGCCTATTGTGGAAAAAGGAATATCCTCAAATAAAAACTACACAGAAGCATTCTGTGAAAGTTCTTTCTGTTCTGTGCATTCAACTAACAGAGTTGAAGCTTACTTTTGATTTAGCAGTTCTGAAACACTCTTTCTGTAGAAAGTGCAAGTGGACTTTGAGAGCCCTAAGTGGCCTATAGTGGAAAAAGGATTATCTTCTAATAAAAACTACACAGAAGCATTCTGTGAAACTTTTTTCTGTTCTGTGCATTCACCTAACAGATTTGATGTTTACTTTTGATTGAGGAATTCTGAAACACTCTTGCTGTAGATACTGCAAGGGGACATTCGGAGCGCTAAGGGGCCTACAGTGGAAAAAGTAATATCTTCACATAAAAACTACACAGAAGCATGCTGTTTAACTTCTTTCTGTTCTGTGCATTCAACTAACAGAGGTGAAGCTTACTTGTGATTGAGCAGTTCTGAAATACTCTTTCTGTTGAAGCTGCAAGTGGACAATTGTAGCGCTAAGGGGCCGATAGTGGAAAAATATTATCTCCATATTAATACTACACAAAAGTATTCTGTGAAACTTCTTCCTGTTCTATGCATTCAACTAACAGAGTTGAACGTTACTTTTGATTGAGCAGTTCCGAAACACTCTTTCTGTAGAAAGTGCAAGTGGACAATCGTAGCGCTAAGGGGCCTATAGTGGAAAAAGGAATATCTTCAAATGAAAACTACACAGAGGCATTCTGTGAAACTACTTTCTGTTCTGTGCATTCAACTAACAGAGTTGAAGCTTACTTTTGATTCACCAGTTCTGAAATACACTTTCTGTAGAAACTGCAAGTGGACATTCGGAGCGCTAAGGGGCCTATAGTGGAAAAAGTTATATCTTCAAATAAGAACTACACAGAAGCATTCTGTTTAACTTCTTTCTGTTCTGTGCATTCAACTAACACAGTTCACGCTTACTTGTGACTCAACAGTTCTGAAACACTCTTTCTGTAGAAACTGCAAGGGGACATTCGGAGTGCTAAGGGGAACATAATAGAAAAAGGAATATCTCCAAACAAAAACTACACAGAAGAATTCTGTGAAACGTCTTTCTGTTCTGTGCATTCAACTAACGGAGTTGAAGCTTAGTTTTGATTCAGCAGTTCTGAAACAGGCTTTCTGTAGAAACTGCAAGTGGATATTCATAGCGCTAAGGGGCCTATAGTGGAAAAAGTAATATCTCCTAATAAAGACTACACGGAAGCATTCTGTGAAACTTCTTTCTGTTCTGTGCCTTCAACTAACAGAGTGGAAACTTACTTTTGTTTGAGCAGTTCTGAAACACTCTTTCTGTAGAAATTGGAAGGGAATATTCTGTGCGCTAAGGGGCGTATTGTGGAAAAAGGAATATCCTCAAATAAAAACTACACAGAAGCAGTCTGTGAAACTTCTTTCTATTCTGTGCATTCAACTAAGAGAGTTGAAGCTTACTTTTGATTGAGAAGTTCTGAAACACTCTTTCTGTAGAAACTGCAAGTGGACATTTGGTGCGCTAAGGGGCCTATAGTGGAAAAAGGAATATCTTCTAATAAAAACTACACAGAAGCATTCTGTTTAACTTCTTTCTGTTCTGTGCATTCAACTAACAGAGTTGAAGCTTACTTCTAATTGAGCAGTTCTGAAACATGCCTTCTGTAGAAACTGTATGTGGACATAAGGAGCTCTAAGGGGCTTAAAGTGGAAAAATCAATATCTCCATATAAAGACTACAGAGAAGCATTCTGTGAAACTTCTTTCTGTTCTCTGCATTCAACTAACAGAGTAGAAACTTACTTTTGTTAGAGCAGTTCTGAAACAGTCTTTCTGTAGAAACTGAAAGTGGATACTCCGAACGATAAGGGGCCTATTTGGAGAAAGGAATACCCTCAAATAAAAACTACACAGAAGCATTCTGTGAAACTTCTTTCTGTTCTGTGCATTCAACTAAAAGAGTTGAAGCTTACTTTTGATTGAGCAGTTCAGAAACACTCTTTCTGTAGAAAGTGGAAGTGGACATTCGGAGCGCTAAGTGGCCTATAGTGGAAAAAGTAATATCTTCTAATAAAAACTACACAGAAGCATTCTGTGAAACTCCTTTTGGTTCTGTGCATTCAACTAACAGAGTTGAAGCTTACTTGTGATTGAGCAGTTGTGAAACACTCTTTCTGTAGAAACTGCAAGTGGACAATCATACCGCTAAGGAGCCTATAGTGGAAAAAGTAATATCTCCAAGTAAATACTGCAAAGAATCGTTCTTTGAAACTTCTTTCTGTTCTGTGCATTCAACTAACAGAGTTGAAGCTTGCGTTTGATTGAGGAGTTCTGAAACACTCTTTCTGTAGAAACCACAAGAGGACATTCGGAGCGCTAAGTGGCATACAGTGCAAAAAGGTATATCTCCCAATAAAAAGTACACAGAAGCATTCCGTGAAACTCCTTTCAGTTCTGTGAATTCAAATAACAGAGTTGAAGATTACTTTTGATTGAGTAGTTCAGAAACACTCTTTCTGTAGAAACTGCAAGTGGACATTCTGAGCGCTAAAGGGCCTATAGTGGATAAAGGAATACCCTCAAATAAAAACTGCACAGAAGCATTCTGTGAAACTTCTTTCTGTTCTGTGCATTCAACTAACAGAGTTGAAGCTTACTTCTGATTGAGCAGTTCTGAAACATTCTTTCTGTAGAAACTGCAAGTGGACATTCGGAGCTCTAAGGGTCCTGCAGGGAAAAAAGAAATATCTCCAAATAAAGACTACTCAGAAGCATTCTGTGAAACTTCTTTCTGTTCTGTGCATTCAACTAACAGTGTTGAAACTTACTTTTGATTCAGCAGTTCTGAAACACTCTTTCTGTAGAAACTGCAAGTGGACATACCGAGCGCTAAAGGGCCTATTGTGTAAAAAGTTATATCCTCAAATAAAAACTACACAGAAGCATTCTGTGAAACTTCCTTCTGTTCTGTGCATTCAACTAACCGAGTTGAAGCTTACTTTTGATTGAGAATTTCTGAAACACTCTTTCTGTAGAAACTGCAAGTGGACATTCGGAGAGCTAAGCTGCCTATGTGGAAAAAGGAGTATCACCAAATAAAAACTACACAGAAGCATTCTGTGAAATTTCTTTCTGTTCTCTGCATTCAACTAACAGAGTTGAAGCTTACGTTTGATTGAGCAGTTCTGCCACAGAGTTTCAGTATAAACTGCAAGGGGACAATCGGAGCGCTAATGGGCCTATAGAGGAAAAAGGAATATCTTCAAATAAAAACTACACAGAAGCATTCTGTGAAACTTCTTTCTCTTCTGTGCATTTAACTAACAGAGTTGAAGCCAACGTTTGATTGAGCAGTTCTGAAACACTCTTTCTGTAGAAACTGCAAGTGGACATTAGAAGCGCTAAGAGGCCTATAGTGGAAAATAGAATATCTCCAAATAAAAACAACACAAAAGCATTCTGTGAAAATTCGTTCTGTTCTGTGCCTTCAACTGACAGAGTTGAATTTTACTTTTGATTGAGGAGTTCTATAACACTCTTTCTGTAGAAACTGCAAGTGGACATTCGGAGCGCTAAGGGGCCAATAGTGGAAAAAGGAATATGTAAAAATTAAAAACTACACAGAAGCATTCTCTGAAAATTCTTTCTGTTCTGTGCATTCAACTGACAGAGTTGAAGCTTACTTTTGATTGAGCAGTTCTAAAACAATCTTTCCGTAGAAACTGCAATTGGAAATTCAGTGCGCTAAGGGGCCTGTAGTGGAAAAAGTAATATCTTCAAGTAAAAACTGCACTGAAGCATTCTGTGAAACTTCTTCTATTCTGTACATTCAACTAACAGAGTTGAAGCTCACTTCTGATTGAGCAGTTCTGAAACACTCTTTCCTTAGAAACTGCAGGGGGACATTCGGAGCGCTAGGGGGCATTTAGTGAAAAAGTAATATCTCCAAATAAAGACTACACAGAAGCATTCTGTGAAACTTCTTTCTGTTCTGTGCATTCAACTAACTGATTTGAAGCTTACTTTTGTTTGAGCATTTCTGAAACCCTCTTTCTGTAGAAACTGCAAGTGGACATTCCAAATGATAAGGGGCAAATTGTCGATAAAGAAATATTTCCAAATAAAAACTACACAGAAGCATTCTGTGAAACTTCTTTCTGTTATGTGCATTCAAATAACAGAGTTGAAGCTTACTTTTGGTTGAGCAGTTTTGAAACACTCGTTCTGTAGAATGTGCAAGTGAACATTCGGAGGGCTAAGGGGCGTATAGTAGAAAGAGTAATATCCCCAAAAGAAAACTTCACAGAAGCATTCTGTGAAACTTCTTTCTGTTCTGTGCATTCAACTAAGAGAGTTGAAGCTTACTTTTGATTGAGCAGTTGTGAAACACTCTTACCGTAGAAACTGCAAGTGCACATTCAGAGCGCTAAGGGGCCTATAGTGGAAAAAGGAATATCTTCAAATAAAAACTACACAGAAGCATTCTGTGAAACTTCTTTCTGTTCTGTGCATTCAACTAACAGAGTTGAAGCTTACTTTTGATTGAGTAGTTTTGAAACACACTTTCTGTAGAAAGTGAAAGTGGACTTTCGGAGCGCTAAGGGGCGTAGAGTGGAAAAAGGAATATCTTCTAATAAAAACTACGCAGAATCATTCTGTGAAATATCTTTCCGTTCTGTGCATTCAACTTACACTTTTGAAGCTTACTTTTGATTGAGCAGTTCTAAAACAATCTTTCTGTAGATACTGCAATTGGAAATTCGGAGCGCTAAGGGGCCTATAGTGGAAAAAGGAATATCCTCAAGTAAAAACTGCACAGAAGCATTCTGTGAATCTTCTTTCTATTCTGTGCATTCAACTAACAGAGTTGAAGCTTACTTCTGATTGAGCAGTTCTGAAACACTATTTCTGTAGAAACTGTAGGTGGACATTCCGAACGATAAGGGGCCCATTGTCGATAAAGAAATATTTTCAAATAAAAACTACACAGAAACATTGTGTGAAACTTCTTTCTGTTCTGTGCATTCAACTAACAGAGTTGAAGCTTACTTTTCACTGAGCAGTTCTGTAGCACTCGTTCTGTAGAATGTGCAAGTGAACATTCAGAGCGGTAAGGGGCCTAGAGTAGAAAAAGTAATATCTCCAAATGAAAACTTCACAGAAGCATTCTGTGAAACTTCTTTCTGTTCTGTGCATTCAACTAAGAGAGTTGAAGCTTACTTTAGATTGAGTAGTTCTGAAACACTCTTACTGTAGGAACTGCAAGTGGACATTCGTAGCGTTATGGGTCCTACAGTGGAAAAAGGAATATCTTCAAATAAAAACTACACAGAAGCATTCTGTGAAACTTCTTTCTGTTCTGTGCATTCAACTAAAAGAGTTGAAGCTTACTTTTGATAGAGCAATTCTGAAACACTCTGTCTGCAGAAAGTGCAAGTGGACCCTCGGAGCGCTAAGTGGCCTATAGTGCAAAAAGGAATATCTTCAATTAAAAACTGCACAGAAGCATTCTGTGAAACTTCTTTTGTTCTGTGCATTCAACTAACAGAGTTGAAGCTTACTTCTGATTGAGCAGTTCTGAAACACTCTTTCTGTAGAAACTGCAAGTGGACATTCCGAGTGCTTAGGGGCCTATAGTGGAAAAAGGACACAGAAGCATTCTGTGCAACTTCTTTCTGCTCTGTGCATTCAACTAACAGAGTTGAAACTTACTTTTGTTTGAGCAGTTCTGAAACACTCTTTCTGTTGAAACTGGAAGCGGACATTTCGAAAGCTCATTGGCCTATGGTGGAAAAAGGAATATCCTGAAATAAAAAATACACAGAAGCATTCGGTGAAACTTCTTTCTGTTCTGTGTATTCAACTAACATGGTTGAAGCTTACTTTTCATTAAGCAGTTCTGAAACACACTTTCTGTAGAAACTGCAATTGGACATTTTTAGTGCTAAGGGGCTTATAGTGGAAAAAGTAATATCTCTAAATAAAGACTACAAAGAAACACTCTGTGAAACTTCTTTCTGTTCTGTGCATTCAACTAACGATTTGAACATTACTTTTTTTTGAGCATTTCTGAAACACTTTCTGTAGAAACTGCAAGTGGACAATCTGAGCGCTAAGTGGCCTACAGTGGAGAAGGGAATATCTCCATATAAAAACTACACAGAATCATTCTGTGAAACTTCTTTTGGTTCTGTGCATTCACCTTACAGTGCTGAAGCTTACTATTGATAGAGAAGTTCTGAAACACTCTTTCTGTAGAAACTGCAAGTGGACATTCAGAGCACTAAGGGGCCTGTAGAGGAAAAAGGAACAACTCCAAAGAAAAACTACAACGAACCATTCTGTGAAACTTCTTTCTGTTCTGTGCATTCAACTAACAGAGTTGAAGCTTACTTTTGGTTGAGCAGTTCTGAAACACTCTTTCAGTAGAAACTGCAGGTGGACATTCAGAACGATAAGGGGCCTATAGTGGATAAAGTAATATCTCCAAATAAAGACCTCACAGAAGCATTTTGTGCAACTTTTTCTGTTCTGTGCATTCAACTAACAGAGTTGAAACTTACTTTTGTTTGAGCAGTTCTGAAACAGTCTTTCTGTAGAAACTGGAAGTGGACATTCTGAACGCTAAGGGGCCTATTGTGGAAAAAGGAATATCCTCAAATAAAAACCACACAGAAGCATTCTGTGAAATTCTTTCTGTTCTGTGCATTCAACTAACATGGTTGAAGCTTACTTTGATTGAGTAGTTCTGAAACTCTCTTTCTGTAGAAACTGGAAGTAGACATTCCGAATGCTAAGGGGCCTACTGTGGAAAAAGGAATATCCTCAAATAAAAACTACACAGAAGCATTCTGTGAAACTTCTATCTGTTCTGTGCATTCAACTAACAGGGTTGAAGCTTAATTTTGATTGAGCAGTTCTGAAACACTCTTTCTGTAGAAACTGCAATTGGACATTCGTAGCGCTAAGGGGCCTATAGTGGAAAAGTAATATCTCTAAATAAAGACTACACAGAAACATTCGGTGCAACTTCTTTCTCTTCTGTGCATTCAACTAACAGAGTTGAAGCTTACTTTTGTTTGAGCATTTCTGATACCCTTTCTGTAGAAACTGCAAGTGGACATTCGGAGCGCTAAGGGGCCTGTAGTGGAAAAAGTAACATCTCCAAATAAAAACTACACAGAAGCATTCGGTGAAACTTCTTTCTGTTCTGTGCATTCAACTAACAGAGTTGAAGCTTACTTTGATTGAGCAGTTCTGAAACAATCTTTCTGTAGAAACTGCAAGTGGACATTCGGAGCGCTAAGGGGCCTATAGAGGAATAATGAATATCTTCAACTAAAAACTGCACAGAAGCATTCTGTGAAACTCCTTCCTGCTCTGTGCTTTCAACTAACAGAGTTGAAACTTACTTCTGATTGAGCAGTTCTGAAGCACACTTTCTGTAGAAAATGTAGGTGGACATTCGGAACGCTAAGGGGCCTACAGTGGAAAAAGAAATATCTCCAAATAAAGACTACACAGAATCATTCTGTGAAACTTCTTTCTGTTGTGTGCATTAAACTAACACAGTTGAAACTTACTTTTGTTTGAGTAGTTCTGAAACTCTCTTTCTATAGAAACTTTAAGTGGACATTTCGAAAAATCTGCGGCCTTTTGTGGAAAAAGGACTATCCTCAAATAAAAACTACACAGAACAATTCTGTGTAACAACTTTCTGTTCTATGCATTCAACTAACAGAGTTGAAGCTTACTTTTGATTGAGCAGTTCTGAAACACTCTTTCTGTAGAAACTGCAAGTGGACATTCGGAGTGCTAAGGGGCCTATAGTGGAAAAAGTAATATCTTCAAATAAAAACCACACAGAAGCATTCTGTGATACTTCTCTCTATTCTGTACATTCATCTAACACAGTTCAAGCTTACGTTTGATTGAGCAGTTCTGAAACTCTCTTTCTGTTGAAACTGCAAGTAGACATTCTGAGCGCTAAGGGTCCCATAGTGCAAAAAGGAATATATACAAATTAAAACTACACAGAAGCATTCTGTGAAACTTCTTTCTGTTCTGTGCATTCAGCAGCGATGAAGATTACTTTTGATTGAGCAGTTCAGAAACACTCTTTCTGTAGAAACTGCAAGTGGACATTCTGAGCGCTAAGGGTCCTATAGTGAAGGAAGGAATATCTCCATATAAAAACTACACAGAAGCATTCTGCGAAACTTCTTTCTGTTCTGTGCATTCAACAGAGTTGAAGATTACTTTTGATTGAGGAGTTCAGAATCACTCTTTCAGTAGAAACTGCAAGGGGACATCAGAGCGTTAAGGGGCCTGTAGTGGAAAAAGGAATATCTTCAAATAAAAACTACACAGAAGCATTCTGTGAAACTTCTTTCTTTTCCTTACATTCAACTAACAGAGTTGAAGCCTACTTTTGATTGAGCAGTTCTGAAACACTCTTTCTGTAGAAAGTGCAAGTGACATTTTGAGCGCTAACAGGCCTATAGTGCAAAAAGGATTATTTACTAATAAAAACTACACAGAAGCATTCTGTGAAACTTCTTTCTCTTCTGTGCATTCAACTAACATTGTTGAAGCTTACTTTTGATTGAGGAGTTCTGAAACACTCTTTCTGTAGAAACTGCAAGTGGACATTCAGAGCGCTAAGGGTCCTATAGTGGAAAAAGGAACATCTCCAAATAAAAACTGCACAGAAGCATTGTGTGAAACTTCTTTCTCTTCTGTGCATTCAACTCACAGAGTTGAAGCTTACTTTTGATTGAGGAGTTCTGAAACACTCTTTCTTCAGAAACTACAAGTGGACATTCATAGTGCTAAGGGGCCTATAGTGGAAAATAATACCTCCAAATAAAAATTACACAGAAGTATCCTGTGAAACTTCTTTCTATTCTGTGCATTCAAATGTGTTGAAGCTTATTTCTGATTGAGCAGTTCTGAAACTCACTTTTTGTAGAAACTGCAGGTGGAGATTCCGAGCGCTAAGGGGCCTATAGTGGAAAAATTAATATCTTCAAATAAAAACTACACAGAAGAATTCTGTGACACTTCTTTCTGATCTGTGCACTCAACTAACAGATTTGAACCTTGGTTTTGATTCAGGAGTTCTGACACTCTTTTTCTGTAGACACTGCAAGTGGACATTCGGAGCTCTAACTTACCCATAGTAGAAAATGGAATATCTGAAAATAAAAACTACACAGAATCATTCTGTGAAACTCCTTTCTGATCTGTGCATAAAACTACAGTGTTGAACGTAACTTTTGATTGAGTAGTTCTGGCACTCTCTTTCTGTAGACACTGCAAGGGGACATTCAGAGCACTAACAGGCCTGTAGTAGAAAAAGGAATATCTTCAAAGAAAAACTATACAGAAGCATTCTGTGAAACTTCTTTCTGATCTGTGCACTCAACTAACAGAACTGAACCTTACTTTTGATTGAGGAGTTCTGACACTCTCTTTCTGTAGACACTGCAATTGGACATTCGGAGCGCTAACAGCCGTATAGTAGAAAAAGGAATATCTGAAAATATAAACTACACAGAACAATTCTGTGAAACTTCTTTCTGATCCGTGTATTCAACTAACAGGGTTGAATATTACTTTTGATTTTGGAGTTCTGAAACACCTTTTCTGTAGAATCTGAAAGTGGATATTCGGAGGTCTGAGAGGCCTATAGTTGAAAAACGAATATCTTAAAATAAAAACTACAAAGAAGCATTCTGTGAAACTTCTTTCTGATCTGTGCATTCAACTAACAGAGTTGAACCTTACTTTTGATTGAGAAGTTCTGAAACACTCTTTCTACAGAAACTGCAAGTGGATATTTGGAACGCTAAGAGGCCAATAGTGGAAAAAGGAATATCTTCAAATAAAAATTACACAGAAGCATTCTGTGAAACTCCTTTCTGATCTGTGCATAAAAATAACAGAGTTGAATCTTTCTTTTGATTGAGGAGTTTTGAAACACACTTTCTATAGAAACTGCAAGCATACATTCGGAGCGCTAAGAGGCCTACAGTGGAAAAAGGAATATCTTCAAATAAAAACTACACAGAAGCATTCTGTGAAACTTCTTTCTGATCCGCGCATTCAGCTAACGGAGTTGTACCTTACTTTTGATTGAGGAGTTCTGAAACACTCTTTATGTAGATACTGCAATGGACATTCTGAGCGCTAAGAGTCCTATAGTGGAAAAAGGAATATCTTCAAATAAAAACTACACAGAAGCATTCTGTGAAACTTCTTTCTGATCTGTGCATTCAACAAACAGAGGTGAACCTTACATTTGATTGAGGAGTTCTAAAACACACTTTCTGCAGAGACTGCAATTGGACATTTGGAACGCTAAGAGGCCTATGGTGGAAAAAGGAACATCTTCAAATAAAAGCTACAAAGAAGCATTCTGTGAAACCTCTTTCTGATCTGTGCATTCTAGTAACAGAGTTGAACCTTAGTTTTGATTGAGGAGTTCTGCAACACCCTTTCTGAAGAAACTGCAAGTTAACATTCGGAGCACTAAGAGGCCTATAATGGAAAAAGGAATATCTTCAAATAAAATCTACACAGAAACATTCTGTTAAACTTCTCTCTGATCTGTGCAGTCACCTAACAGAGTTGAACTTAACTTTGGATTGAGGAGTTCTGAAACACTCTTTCTGTAGAAACAGCAAGGGGGCATTCCGGGCGCTATGAGGCCTAGAGTGTAAAAAGGATTATCTTCAAATAAAAACTACACAGAAGCATTCTGTGAAACTTCTTTCTGATCTGTGCATTCAACTAACAGAGTTGCACATTACTTTTGATTAAGGAGTTCTGAAACACTCTTTCTGTAGAAACTGTAAGTGGACATTCTGATCCCTAAGAGGCCAATATCGGAAAAAGGAATATATTCAAATAAAAACTACACAGAAGCATTCTGTGAAACTTCTTTCTGATCTGTGCATTTAACTAACAGAGTAGAACTTTACTTTTGATTGAGGAGTTCTGACACACTCTTTCTGTAGAAACTGCAAGTGGATATTCCGAGCGCTGAGGCCTACAGTGGAAAAAGGAATATCTTCAAATAAGAATTACACAGAAGCATTCTGTGAAACTTCTTTCTGATCTCTGCTTTCAACTAACAGAGGTGAACCTTACTTTTGATTGAGGAGTTTTGAAACACTCTTTCTGTAGAAACTGCAAGTGGACATTCGGAATGCTAATAAGCCTGTAGTGGAAAAAGGAATATGTTCAAAGAAAAACTACACAGAAGCATTTAGTGAAACTTCTTTCTGATCTGTGCATGCAACTAACAGAGTTGAACCTTAGTTTTGATTGAGGAGTTCTGAAACACTCTTTCTGTAGAAACTGCAAGGGTACATTCAGAGCACTAGGTGGCCTATAGTGGAAAAAGGAATATCTTCAAATAAAAACTACACAGAAATATTCTGTGAAACTTCTTTCTGATCTGTGCACTCACCTAACAGAGTTGAACCTTACTTTGGATTGAGGAGTTCTGAAACCCTCTTTCTGCAGAAACTGCAAGTGGAACCTTGGAACTCTAAGAGGCCTGTAGAGGAAAAAGGAATATCTTCAAGTAAAAACTACACAGAAACATTCTGTGAAACTTCTTTCTCATCTGTGCATTGAACAAACAGAGTTGAACTTTACTTTGAATAGAGGAGTTCTGAAACACACTTTCTGTAGAAACTGCAAGTGGACATTCCGAGCGCTGAGAGGCCTATAGTGGAAAAAGGAATATCTTCAAATAAAAATTACACAGAAGCATTCTGTGAAACTTCTTTCTGATCTCTGCATTCTACTAACAGAGTTGAACCTTACTTTTGATTGAGGAGTTCTGGAACACTCTTTCTGTAGAAACTGCAAGCAGACTTTCAGAGCGCTAAGAAGCCTATAGGGGAAAAAGGAATATCTTCAAATAAAAACTACGCAGACGCATTCTGTGAAACGTCTTTCTGATCTGTGCATTCAACTAACCGAGGTGACCCTCACTTTTCATTGAGGAGTTGTGAAACACTCTTTGTGAAGAAACTGCAAGCGGACATTCGGAGCGCTAAAGAGGCCTATAGTGGAAAAAGGACTATCTTCAAACAAAAACTACACAGAAGCATTCAGTGAAACATCTTTCTGATCTGTGCATTCAACTAACAGAGTTGAAACATACTTTTGATAGAGGAGGTCTGACACACTCTTTCTGTAGAAACTGCAAGCGGACATTCAGAGCCCTAAGAGGCCTGTAGTGGAAAAAAGAATATCTTAAAATGAAAACTACACAGAAGCATTTTGTGAAACTTCTTTCTGATCTGTGCATTCAAGTAACAGAGTTGAACTTCACATTTGATTGAGGAGTACTGAAACACTCTTTCTGCAGAAACTGCAAGTGGACATTTGGAACACTTAGAGGCCTGTAGCGGAAAAAGGAATATCTTCAAATAAAAACTACACAGAAGCATTCTGTGAAACTTCTTTGTGATCTGAGCATTCAAATAACAAAGTTGAACCTTACTTTTGATTGAGGAGCTTTGAAACACTCTTTCTGTAGAAACTGCAAGCGGATATAAGGAGTGCTAAGAGGCCTATAGTGGAAAAAGGACTATCTTCAAATAAAAACTACACTGAAGCATTCTGTGAAACTTCTTTCTGATCGGTGCATTCAACTAACAGAGTTGAACCTTACTTTTGATAGAGGAGTTCTGAAACACTCTTTCTGTAGAAACTGCAAGTGGACATTCGGAGTGACAAGTGGTCTACAGTGGAAAAAGCATTTTCTTCAAATAAAAACTACACAGAAGCATTCTGTGAAACTTCTTACTGATCTGTGCATTCAACTAATACAGTTGGACATTACTTTTGATTGAGGAGTTCTGAAACACTCTTTCTGTAGAAACTGCAAGTGGACATTCAGAGCGCTAAGAGGACTATAGTGGAAAAAGGAATATATTCAAATAAAAACTACACAGAATCATTCTATGGAACTTATCTCTGATCTGTACGTTCAACTAACAGAGTTGAAACCTACTTATGATTGAGGAAATCTGAAACACTCTTTCTGTAGAAACTGAAAGTGGACATTCGGAGCACTAAAAATCCTATGGTACAAAAAGGAAAATCTTCCAATAAAAATAAATAGAAGCATTCTGTGAGACTTCTTTCTTATCTGTGCCTTCAAGTAACAGGGTTGAACCTTACTTTTGATTGAGGAGTTCTGACACACTCTTTCTGTAGAAACAGCCAGCGGACATTCCGAGCGCTAAGAGGCCTATAGTGGAAAAAGTAATATCTTCAAAAAAAAACTACACAGAAGCATTCGGTGTAACTTTTTTCTGATCTGTGCATTCAACTAACAGAGTAGAAGTTTACTTTTGATTGAGGAGTTCTGACACACACTTTCTGTAGAAACTGGAAGCGGATATCTGGAGCACTATGTAGCCTATAGTGGAAAAAGAAATATCTTCAAATAAAAGCTGCACAGAAGCATTCTGTGAAACGTGTTTCTAATCTGTGCATTCAGCTAACAGAGTTGAACCTTACTGTTGATTGAGGAGTTTTGAAACACTCTTTCTGTAGAAACTGCAATTGGACATTCGGAGCGCTAAGAGGCCTGTAGTGGAAAAAGGAATATCTTCAAATAAGAACTACACAGAAGCTTTCTGTGAAACTTCTTTCTGATGTGAGCATTCAACTAACAGAGTTGGACATTACTTTTGATTGAGGAGCTCTGAAACACTGTTTCTGTTGAAACTGCAAGTGGACATTCAGAGCGCTAAGAAGCCTATAGTGGAAAAAGGAATATCTTCAAATAAAGGCTACACAGAATCATTCTGTGAAACCTATTTCTGATATGTGCATTCAACTAACAGAGTTGAACCTTACTTTTGATAGAGGAGTTCTGGCACACTCTTTCTGTAAAAACTGCAAGCGGACATTCAGAGCCCTAAGAGGCCTATAGTGGAAAAAGGAATATCTTGAATGAAAACTACACAGAAGCATTTTGTGAAACTTCTTTCTGATCTGTGCATTCAACTAACAGAGTTGAACTTTACAATTGATTGAGGAGTTCTGAAACACTCTTTCTGCAGAAACTGCAAGTAGACATTTGGAACGCTTGGAGGCCTGTAGTGGAAAAAGGAATATCTTCAAATAAAAACTACACAGAAGCAGTCTGTGAAGCTTCTTTGTGATCTGAGCATTCAACTAACAAAGTTGAACCTTACTTTTGATTGAGGAGTTTTGAAACACTCTTTCTGTAGAAACTGCAAGCGGATATAAGGAGTGCAAAGAGGCCTGTAATGGAAAAAGGACTATCTTCAAATAAAAACTGCACTGAAGCATTCTGTGAAACTTCTTTCTGATCGGTGCATTCAACTAACAGAGTTGAACCTTACTTATGATAGAGGATTTCTGAAACACTCTTTCTGTAGAAACTGCAAGTGGACATTCGGAGCGACAAGTGGCCTACAGTGGAAAAAGAATTTTCTTCAAATAAAAACTACACAGAAGCCTTCTGTGAAACTTCTTTCTGATCTGTGCATTCAACTAACACAGTTGGACATTACTTTTGATTGAGGAGTTCTGAAACACTCTTTCTGTAGAAACTGTAAGTGGACATTCAGAGCGCTAAGAGGACTATAGTGGAAAAAGGAATATATTCAAATAAAAACTACACAGAATCATTCTATGGAACTTATCTCTGATCTGTACATTCAACTAACAGAGTTGAAACCTACTTATGATTGAGGAAATCTGAAACACTCTTTCTGTAGGAACTGAAAGTGGACATTCGGAGCGCAAAAAAGCCTACGGTGCAAAAAGGACAATCTTCCAATAAAAAGTAAATAGAAGCTTTCTGTGAGACTTCTTTCTTATCTGTGCCTTCAAGTTACAGGGTAGAACCTTACTTTTGATTGAGGAGTTCTGACACACTCTTTCTGTAGAAACAGCCAGCGGACATTCCGAGCGCTAAGAGGCCTATAGTGGAAAAAGGAATATCTTCAAATAAAAACTACACAGAAGCATTCGGTGTAACTTTTTTCTGATCTGTGCATTCAACTAACAGAGTAGAAGTTTACTTTTGATTGAGGAGTTCTGACACACACTTTCTGTAGAAACTGGAAGCAGATATCTGGAGCAGTATGTGGCCTATAGTGGAAAAAGAAATATCTTCAAATAAAAGCTGCACAGAAGCATTCTGTGAAACGTCTGTCTAATCTGTGCATTCAGCTAACAGAGTTGAACCTTACTTTTGATTGAGGAGTTTTGAAACACTCTTTCTGTAGAAACTGCAATTGGACATTCGGAGCGCTAAGAGGCCTGTAGTGGAAAAAGGAATATCTTCAAATAAGAACTACACAGAAGCATTCTGTGAAACTTCTTTCTGATGTGAGCATTCAACTAACAGAGTTGGACATTACTTTTGATTGAGGAGCTCTGAAACACTGTTTCTGTTGGAACTGCAAGTGGACATTTGGAGCGCTAAGAAGCCTATAGTGGAAAAAGGAATATCTTCAAATAAAGACTACACAGAATCATTCTGTAAAACTTATTTCTGATCTGTGCATTCAACTAACAGAGTTGAACCTTACTTTTGATAGAGGAGTTCTGACACACTCTTTCTGTAAAAACTGCAAGCGGACATTCAGAGCCCTAAGAGGCCTTTAGTGGAAAAAGGAATATCTTAAAATGAAAACTACACAGAAGCATTTTTTGAAACTTCTTTCTGATCTGTGCATTCAACTAACAGAGTTGAACTTTACAATTGATTGAGGAGTTCTGAAACACTCTTTCTGCAGAAACTGCAAGTAGACATTTGGAAAGCTTGGAGGCCTGTTGTGGAAAAAGGAATATGTTCAAATAAAAACTACACAGAAGCATTCTGTGAAACTACTTTTTGATCTGTGCATTCAACTATCAAAGTTAAACCTTACTTTTGGTTGTGGAGTTATGAAACACTCTTTCTTTTTTTTTTTTGAGATGGAGTCTCGCTCTGTCGCCCAGGCTGGAGTGCAGTGGCACAATCTTGGCTCACTGCAACCTCTGCCTCTCGGGTTCACGCCATTCTCCTGCCTCAGCCTCTCCAAGTAGCTGGGACTACAGGTGCCCGCCACCACGCCCGGCTAATTTTTTGTATTTTTAGTAGAGACGGGGTTTCACCGTGGTGTCGATCTCCTGACCTCGTGGTCCGCCCGCCTTGGCCTCCCAAAGTGCTGGGATTACAAGCGTGAGCCACCGCGCCCGGCCTGAAACACTCTTTCTGTAGACACTGCAAGCGGATATAAAGAGCGCTAAGAGGCCTATAGTGGAAAAAGGACTATCTTCAAATAAAAACTACACTGAAGCATTCTGTGAAACTTCTTTCTGATCTGTGCATTCAACTAACAGAGTTGAACCTTACTTTGATAGAGGAGTTCTGAAACACTCTTTCTGTAGAAACTGCAAGTGGACATTCGGAGCGATAAGAGGCCTACAGTGGAAAAAGGATTTTCTTCAAATGAAAACTACACAGAAGCATTCTGTGAAACTTCTTTCTGATCTGTGCATTCAACGAACAGAGTTGAACCTTACTATTGATTGAGGAGTTTTGAAACACTCTTTCTGTAGAAACTGCAAGTGGACATTTGGAGCGCTACGCAGCCTATTGTGGAATACAGAATATCTTCAAATAAAAACTACACAGAAGCATTCTGCGAAACTCGTTTCTGATCTGTGAATTCAACTAAAAGTGTTGAACCTTACTTTTCATCGAGGAGTTTTGAAACACTCTTTCTGTAGAAACTGCAAGTGGACACATGGAGCGCTACGTGGCATATAGTGGAAAAAGGAATATCTTCAAATAAAAACTACACAGCAGCATTCTGTGAAACTTCTTTCTGATGTGTGCATTCAACTAACAGAGTTGAACCTTACTTTTGATTGAGGAGTTTTTAAACACTCTTTCTGTTGAAACGGGAAGTGGATATTTGGAGCGCTACGTGGCCTATCGTGGAGAAAGGAATATCTTCAAATAAAAACTACACAGAAGCATTCTGTGAAACTACTTTCTAATCTGTGCATTCAACTGACCGAGTTGAACCTTACTTTTGATTGAGGAGTTTTGAAACATTCTTTCTGTAGAAGCTGCAAGTGGACATTTGGAGAGGTAAGAGGCCTATCGTGGAAAAAGTATTATCTTCAAAAGAAACGACAATGAAGCATTCTGTGCAACTTCTTTCTGATCTGTGCATTGAACTAACAGAGTTGAGCCTTACTTTTGATTTAGGAGTTTTGAAACACTCTTTCTGTAGAAACTGAAGGTGGACATTTGGAGTGCTACGCGGCCAGTCATGGAAAAAGGAATATCTCCAAATAAAGTCTACACAGAAGCATTCTGTGAAACATCTTTCTGATCTGTGCATTCAATTAACAGAGGTGAACCTTCCTTTTGATTGAGGAGTTTTGATGCACTCTTTCTGTTGAAACAGCAAGTGGACATTTGGAGCACTGCGCGGCCTATCGTGGAAAAAGAAATATCTTCAAATAAAAACTACACAGAAGCGTTCTGTGAAACTGCTTTCTGATCTGTGCATTCGAGTAACAGAGTTGATCCTTACTTTTGATTGAGGAGTTTTGAAACACTCTTTCTGTTGAAACTTCAAGTGGACATGTGGAGCACTATGCGGCCTATCGTGGAAAAAGGAATATCTTCAAATAAAAACTACACAGAAGCATTCTGTGAAACTTCTTTCTGATCTGTGCATTCAACGAAAGAGTTGAACCTTACTATTGATTGAGGAGTTTTGAAACACTCTTTCTGTAGAAACTGCAAGTGGACATTTGGAGCGCTACGCAGCCTATTGTGGAATACAGAATATCTTCAAATAAAAACTACACAGAAGCATTCTGCGAAACTCGTTTCTGATCTGTGAATTCAACTAAAAGTGTTGAACCTTACTTTTCATCGAGGAGTTTTGAAACACTCTTTCTGTAGAAACTGCAAGTGGACACATGGAGCGCTACGTGGCATATCGTGGAAAAAGGAATATCTTCAAATAAACACTACACAGCAGCATTCTGTGAAACTTCTTTCTGATGTGTGCATTCAACTAACAGAGTTGAACCTTACTTTTGATTGAGGAGTTTTTAAACACTCTTTCTGTTGAAACGGGAAGTGGATATTTGGAGCGCTACGTGGCCTATCGTGGAGAAAGGAATATCTTCAAATAAAAACTACAGAGAAGCATTCTGTGAAACTACTTTCTAATCTGTGCATTCAACTGACCGAGTTGAACCTTACTTTTGATTGAGGAGTTTTGAAACATTCTTTCTGTAGAAGCTGCAAGTGGACATTTGGAGAGGTAAGAGGCCTATCGTGGAAAAAGTATTATCTTCAAAAGAAACGACAATGAAGCATTCTGTGCAACTTCTTTCTGATCTGTGCATTGAACTAACAGAGTTGAGCCTTACTTTTGATTTAGGAGTTTTGAAACACTCTTTCTGTAGAAACTGAAGGTGGACATTTGGAGTGCTACGCGGCCAGTCATGGAAAAAGGAATATCTCCAAATAAAGTCTACACAGAAGCATTCTGTGAAACATCTTTCTGATCTGTGCATTCAATTAACAGAGGTGAACCTTCCTTTTGATTGAGGAGTTTTGATGCACTCTTTCTGTTGAAACGGCAAGTGGACATTTGGAGCACTGCGCGGCCTATCGTGGAAAAAGAAATATCTTCAAATAAAAACTACACAGAAGCGTTCTGTGAAACTGCTTTCTGATCTGTGCATTCGAGTAACAGAGTTGATCCTTACTTTTGATTGAGGAGTTTTGAAACACTCTTTCTGTTGAAACTTCAAGTGGACATGTGGAGCACTATGCGGCCTATCGTGGAAAAAGGAATATCTTCAAATAAAAACTACACAGAAGCATTCTGTGAAACTTCTTTCTGATCTGTGCATTCAACTAACAGAGTTGAACCTTACTATTGATTGAGGAGTTTTGAAACACTCTTTCTGTAGAAACTGCAAGTGGACATTTGGAGCGCTACGCAGCCTATCGTGGAAAACAGAATATCTTCAAATAAAAACTACACAGAAGCATTCTGCGAAACTTGTTTCTGATCTGTGCATTCAACAAAAAGTGTTGAACCTTACTTTTCATTGAGGAGTTTTTAAACACTCTTTCTGTAGAAACTGCAAGTGGACATTTGGAGCGCTACGTGGCATATCGTGGAAAAAGGAATATCTTCAAATAAAAACTACACAGCAGCATTCTGTGAAACTTCTTTCTGATGTGTGCATTCAACTAACAGAGTTGAACCTTATTTTTGCTTGAGGAGTTTTGAAACATTCTTTCTTTAGAAACTGCAAGCTTACATTCGGAGCACTGCGAGGCCTATCGTGGAAAAAGAAATATCTTCAAATAAAAACTACACAGAAGCATTCTGTGAAACTTCTTTCTGATCTGTGCATTCGAATAACAGAGTTGAACCTCACTTTGATTGCAGAGTTTTGAAACACTCTTTCTGTAGAAACTGTAAGTGGACATTTGGAGTGTTACACGGCCTCTCTTGGAAAAAGGAAAAGCTTCAAATAAAAATTATAAAGCAGCATTCTGTGAAACTTCTTTCTGATCTGTGCATTCAACTAACCGGGTTTAAACTTACATTTGATTGAGGAGTTTTGAAACAATCTTTTTGGAGAAACTGCAAGTGGACATTTGTAGTGGTAAGAGGCCTAACATGGAAAAATTAATATCTTCAAATAAAAACTACACAGAAGCATTCTGTGAAACTTCTTTCTGATCTGTGCATTCAACTAACAGAGTTGAACCTTAATTTTTGATTGAGGAGTTTTGAAACCCTCTTTCTGTTGAAACGGCATGTGGATATTTGGAGCGCTACGCTGCATATCGCGGAAAAAGAAATATCTTCAAATAAAAACTACACAGAAGCATTATGTGAAACTTCGTTCTGATCTGTGCATTTGACTATCAGAGTTGAAGCTTACTTTTGATTGAGCAGTATTGAAACACTCTGTAGAAACTGCAAGTGGACATTAGGTGTACTACTCGGCCTTTTGTGGAAAAAGGTATATCTTCAAATAATAACTACACAGAAGCATTCTGTGAAACTTCTTTCTGATCTGTGCATTCAACTAACTGAGTTGAACCTTAATTTTTGATTGAGGAGTTTTGAAACACCCTTTCTGTTTAAACTGCAAGTGGACATTTGGAACGCTATGCGGCCTATTGTGGAAAAAGGAATATCTTCAAAAAAAAACTACACAGAAGCATTCTGTGAAACTTCTTTCTGATCTGTGCATTCAACTAACAGAGTTGAACCTTAATTTTTGATTGAGGAGTTTTGAAACACCCTTTCTGTTTAAACTGCAAGTGGACATTTGGAATGCTATGCGGCCTATTGTGGAAAAAGGAATATCTTCAAATAAAAACTACACAGAAGCATTCTGTGAAACTTCTTTCTGATCTGTGTGTTCAACTAACAGAGTTGAACCTTGCTTTTGATTGAGGAGTTTTGAAACACTCTTTCTGAAGAAACTGCAATTGGACATTTGGAGCGCTACGCAGCCTATCATGGAAAAAGGAATATCTTCAAATAAAAATTACACAGAAGCATTCTGTGAAACTTCTTTCTGATGTGTGTATTCAACTAACAGAGTTTAACCTTAATTTTGATTGAGGAGTTTTGAAACCCTCTTTCTGTTGAAACGGCAAGTGGACATTTGGATCGCTACACGGCCTATTGTGGAAAAAGTAATATCTGGAAAAAAAACTACACAGAAGCATTCTGTGAAACTAATTTCTAATCTGCACATTCAACTAACAGAGTTGAACCTTACTTTTGATTGAGGAGTTTTGAAACTCTTTCTGTAGAAACTGCAAGTGGACATTTGCAGAGATAAGAGGCCTATCGTGGAAAAAGGAATATCTTCATAAAAAACTACACAGAAGCATTCTGTGAAACTTCTTTCTGATCTGTGCATTCAACTAACAGAGTTGAACCTTACTTTTGATTGTGGAGTTTTGAAACACTCTTTCTGTAGAAATTGCAAGTGGTCATTTGGATCGCTACCCGGCCTACCACAGAAAAAGGAATATCTTCAAATAAAAACTACACAGAAGCATTCTGTGGAACTTCTTTCTGATTTGTGCATTGAACTAACAGAGTTGAACCTTACTTTTGATTGAGGAGTTTTGAAACACTCTTTCTGTAGAAAGTGCAAGTGGACATTTGGAGCATTACACGGCCTATCGTGGAAAAAGGAATGTCTTCAAATAAAAATTATAAAGAAGCATTCTGTGAAACTTCTTTCTGATCTGTGCATTCAACTAAAAGAGTTGAACCTTACTTTTGATTGAGGAGTTTTGAAACACTCTTTCGGTAGAAACTGCAAGTGGACATTTGGAGCGGTAAGAGGCCTATCGTGGAAAAAGGAATACCTTCAAATGAAAACTACGCAGAAGCATTCTGTGAAACTTCTTTCTGATCTGTGCATTCAACTAACAGAGTTGAACCTTACTTTTGATTGAGTAGTTTTGAAACACTCTTTCTGTAGAAACTGCAAGTGGACATTTCGAGCAGTAAGAGACCTATCGTGGAAAAAGTAATACCTTGAAATAAAAACTACACAGAAGCATTCTGTGCAACTTCTTTCTTATCTATGCATTCACCTAACAGAGTTGAACCTTACTTTTGATTGAGGAGTTTTGAAACACTCTTTCTATAGAAACTGCAAGTGGACATTTGGAGCGCTATGCAGACTATCATGGAAAAAGGAATATCGTCAAAAAAAACCACGTGGAAGCTTCCCTGGAACTTCTTTCTGATCTGTGCATTCAACTAACAGAGTTGAACCTTACTTTTGATTGAGGAGTTTTGAAACACTCTTTCTGTTGAAACTGCAAGTGGACATTTGGAGCGCTACGCGGCCTATCGTGGAAAAAGGAATATCTTCAAATAAAGTCTACCCGGAAGCATTCTGTGAAACTTCTTTCTGATCTGTGCATTCAACTAACAGAGTTGAACCTTGCTTTTGATTGAGGAGTTTTGAAACACTCTTTCTGTTGAAACGGCAAGTGGACGTTTGGAGCACTACGCGGCCTACTGTGGAAAAAGAAATATATTCAAATAAAAACTATAGAGATGCATTCTGTGAGCCTTCGTTCTTATCTGTGCATTCCACTAACAGAGTTGAACCTTACTTTTGATTGAAGAGTATTGAAACACTCTTTCTGTAGAAACTGCAAGAGGACATTAGGAGTGCTACGCGGCCTATCGTGGAAAATGGAATATCTGCAAATAAAAACTCCGCAGAAGCATTCTGTGAAACTTCTTCCAGATCTGTGCATTCAACTAACAGAGTTGAACCTTACTTTTGATTGAGGAGTTTTGAAACACTCTTTGTGTAGAAACTGCAAGTGGACATTTGGTGCGCTACATTGCCTATCATGGAAAAAGGAATATCTTCAAATAAAAACTACAGAGAAGCATTCTTTGAAACTACTTTCTACTCTGTGCATTCAACTAACAGAGGTGAACCTGACTTTTGATTGAGGAGTTTTTAAACACTCTTTCTGTAGAAACTGCAAGTGGACATTTGGAGCGGTATGAGGCCTACCGTGGAAAAAGGATTATCTTCAAGTAAAAACTACACAGAAGCATTCTGTGAAACTTCTTTCTGATCTGCGCATTCAACTAACAGAGTTAAAACTTACTTTTGATTGAGGAGTTTTGAAACACTCTTTCTGCAGAAACTGCAAGTGCATATTATGAACGGTAAGAAGCCTATTGTGGAAAAAGGAAGATCTTCAAATAAAAACTACACAGAAGCATTCTGTGAAACTTCTTTCTGATTTGTGCATTCAACTAACAGAGTTGAACCTTACTATTGATTGGGGAGTTTTGAAACACTCTTTCTGTAGAATCTGCAAGTGGACATTTGGAGCGCTACGCAACCTATCGTGGAAAAAGGAATATCTTCAAATAAAAACTACACAGAAGCATTCTGTGAAACTACTTTCTACTCTGTGCATTCAACTAACAGAGGTGAACCTTACTTTTAATTGAGGAGTTTTTAAACACTGTTTCTGTAGAAACTGCAAGTGGACCTTTGGAACAGTATGAGGCCTACCGTGGAAAAAGGATTATCTTCAAGTAAAAACTACACAGAAGCATTCTGTGAAACTTCTTTCTGATCTGTGTATTCAACTAACAGAGTTAAAACTTACATTGGATTGAGGAGTTTTGAAACACTCTTTCTGCAGAAACTGCAAGTGCATATTATGAGCGGTAAGAAGCCTATTGTGGAAAAAGGAATATCTTCAAATAAAAACTACACAGAAGCATTCTGTGAAACTTCTTTCTGATTTGTGCATTCAACTAACAGAGTTGAACCTTTCTATTGATTGAGGAGTTTTGAAACACTCTTTCTGTAGAATCTGCAAGTGGACATTTGGAGCGCTATGCAGCCTATCGTGGAAAAAGGAATATCTTCAAATAAAAACTACACAGAAGCATTCTGTGAAACTTTTTTCTGATCTGCACATTCAACGAATGGAGATGAACCTTACTTTTGATGGAGGAGATTTGAAATACTCTTTCTGTATAAACTGCCAGTGGACATTTGGAGCGCTATGAGGCCTATCACGGAAAAAGGAATATCTTCAAATAAAAACTACACAGAAGCATTCAGTGAAACTTCTTGCTGATCTGTGCATTCAACTACTAGAGTAGAACCTTTTTTTTCGTTGAGAAGTTTTGAGATACTCTTTTTGTAGAATCTGCAAGAAGATATTTGGAGAACATTGAGGCCTGTGTTGAAAAAATTAATATCTTTCCCTAAAAGGTACATGGAAGAATTCTGTGAAACATCTTGGTGATCTGTGCATTCAACTAACCGAGTTGAACCTTACTTTTGATGGAGCAGTTTTGAAACACTCTTTCTGTATAAACTGCAAGTGGAAATTTGGAGCGCTTTGAGGCATATCGTTCAAAAAGAAATATCTTCAAATAAAAACTACACAGAAACATTCTGTGAAACTTCTTTCTGATCTGTGTATTCAACTAACAGAATTCAACATTAATTTTGATTGAGCTGTTTTGAAACACTCTATTTGTAGAATCTGCAAGTGGCTATTTGGAGAACTTTGAGGCCTATGGTGAAAAAAGATATAACTTCCCCTAAAAACTACACGGAATCATTCTGTCAAACTTCTTTCTGATCTGTGCATTCAACTAACCGTGTTGAACCTTATCTTTGATGGAGCAGTTTTGAAACACTGTTTCTGTATAAACTGCAAGGGGACATTTGGAGCGCTTTGATGTCTAACGTTGAAAAAGGATTATCTTCAAATAAAAACTACACAGAAGCATTCTGTGAAACTACTTTCTGGTCTGTACATTCAACTAACAGAGTTGAACCTTAATTTTGATTTAGCAGTTTTGAATCACTGTATTTGTAGAATCTGTAAGTAGCCAATTGTGGGATTTTGAGGCCTATGGTGAAAAAAGAAATATCATCCCCTAAAAACTACACGGAAGCCTTCTGTCAAACTTCTTTCTGATCTGTGCATTTAACTAACCGAGTTGACCCTTACTTTTGATGTAGCAGTTTTGAAACGCTCTTTCTGTATAACTGCAAGTGGATATTTGGAATGCTCTGAGGCCTATCGTGGAAAAAGAATATCTTCACATAAAAACTACATGGAAGCATTCTGTGAAATTTCTTTCTGATCTGGGCATTCAACTAACACAGTTGAACCATACTTTTGATTGAGGAGTTTTGAAACACTCTTTCTGTATAAACTGCAGGGAACATTTGGAGCGCTATGAGGCCTTTTGTGGAAAAAGGAATATCTTCAAATAAAAACTACACAGAAGCATTCTGTGAAACTTCTTTCTGATCTCTGCATTCAACTAACAGAGTTGAACCTTACTTATGATTGAGCAGTTTTGAAACACCCTCTCTGTATAAACTGCATGTGGACATTTGGAGCACATGGAGGCCTACAGTGAAAAACGAAATATCTTCCCCTAAAACCTGCACGGAAGCATTCTGTGAAACTTCTTTCTGATCTGTGCATTCAACTAACGGATTGGAACCTGATTTTTGATTCAGCAGTTTTGAAACACTCTATTTGTAGAACCTTCAAGTGGACATTTGGAGAATATTAAGGACTATGGTGAAAAAAGAAATATCTTCCCCTAAAAACTATACGGAAGCATTCTGTGAAACTTCTTTCTGATCTGTGCATTCAACTAACAGAGTTAAACCTTACTTTTGATTGAGCAGTTTTGAAACACTCTATTTGTACAATCTGCAAATGTACATTTGGAGAACTTTGAGGCCTATGGTGAAAAAATAAATATCTTCCCCTAAAAACTACAGGGAAGAATACTGTGAAACTTCTTTCTGATCTGTGCATTCAACTTACAGAGTTGAGCCTTACTTTTGATTGAGCAGTTTTGAAACACTCTTTCTGTATAAACTGCATGGGGACATTTGGAGAACATTGAGGCCTGTGGTAAAAAAGAAATATCTTCTCCTAAAAACTACACAGAAGCATTCTGTGAAACTTCTTTCAGATCTGTGCATTCAACTAACAGAGTTGAACCTTACTTGTGATTGAGGAGATTTGAAACTCTCTTTCTGTATAAACTGCAAGTGTACATTTGGAGTGCTTTGAGACCTATCGTGGAAAAAGGAATATCTTCTAATAAAAACTACCCAGAAGCATTCTGTGAAACTTCTTTCTCATCTGTGCATTCAACTAACAGAGTTGAACCTTACTCTTGATTGACCAGTTTTGAAACACTCTTTTTGAAGAATCTGCAAGTGGATATTTGGAGCGCTTTGAGGCCTATCGTGGAAAAAGGAATATCTTCAAATGAAAACTGCAAAGAAGAATTCTGTGAAGCTTCTTTCTCATCTGGGCATTCAGCTAACAAAGGTGAACCTTACTTTTAATTGAGCAGTTTTGAAACCCTCATTTTGTAGAATCTGCAAGAGGACATTTGAAGAACATTGAGGCCTATGGTGAAAAAAGAAATATCTTCCCTGAAAAACTCCACGGAAGCATTCTGTGAAACTTCTATCTGATCTGTGCATTGAAATAATGGAGTGGAACCTTACTTTTGATTGAGCAGTTTTGAAACACTCTATTTGTAGAATCTGCAAGTGGACATTTGGAGAACTTAGAGGCCTATGGTGAAAAATGAAATATCTTCCCCTAAAAACTACACAGAATCATCCTGTCAAACTTCTTTCTGATCTGTGCATTCAACTAACCGAGTTGAACCTTACTTTTGATGGAGCAGTTTTGAAACACTGTTTCTGTATAAACTGCAAGGGGACATTTGGAGAGCTTTGACGTCTATCGTTGAAAAAGAAATATCTTCAAATAAAAACTACACAGAATCATTCTGTGAAACTTTTTTCTGATCTGTGCATTCAACTAACAGAGTTGAACCTTAATTTTGATTGAGCAGTTTTGAAACACTCGATTTGTAGAATCTGCAAGTGGCCATTTGAGGAACTTTGAGGCCAATGGTGAAAAAAGAAATATCTTCCCCTACAAACTACACAGAAGCATTCTGTCAAACTTCTTTCTGATCTGTGCATTCAACTAACCGAGTTTAACCTTACTTTTGATTGAGCAGTTTTGAAACACACTTTCGGTATAAACTGCAGGTGGACATTTGGAGTACATTGAGGCCTACAGTGAAAAACGAAATATCTTCCTCTAAACACCACAGGGAAGCATTCTGTAAAACTTCTTTCTGATCTGCGCATTCAACTAATGGAGTTGAACCTTACTTTTGATTGAGCAGTTTTGAAACACTATTTATAGAATCTGCAAGTGGACATTTGCAGAACATTGAGGCCTATTGTGAAAAAAGAAATATCTTCCCCTAAAAACTACACAGAAGCATTCTGTGAAACTACTTTCTGATCTGTGCATTCAACTAACAGAGTTGAACCTTACTTTTGATGGAGCAGTTTTGAAACACTCTTTCTGTATAAACTGCAATTGGACATTTGGAGCGCTTTGAGGCCTATCGTCGAAAAAGGAATTTCTTCAAATAAAAACTAGACAGATGCATTCTGTGAAACCTCTTTCAGATCTGTGCATTCAACTAACAGAGTTGAACCTTACTTTTGATTGAACAGTTTTGAAACACTCTTTCTTTATGAACTGCAAGTGGACATTTGGAGCGCTTTGAGGACTATCGTGGAAAAAGGAATATCTTCAAAAAAAACTACAGAGAAGCATTCTGTGAAACTTCTTTCTGATCTGTGCATTCAACTAACGGAGTTGAACTTTACTTTTGATGCAGTAGTTTTGAAACACTCTTTTTGTAGAATCTGCAAATGGACATTTGGAGAACATTGAGGCCTGTGGTGAAAAAATAAATATCTTCCCCTAAAAACTACAAGGAAGCATTCTGTGAAACTTCTTTCTGATATGTGCATTCAAGTAAGAGAGTTGAACCTTACTTTTGATGGAGCAGTTTTAAAAAACTCTTTCTGTATAAACTGCAAGTGGACATTTGGAGCGCTTTGAGGCCTATCGTGGTAAAAGGAATATCTTCAAATAAAAATTACACAGAAGCATTCTGTGAAACTTCTTTCTGATCTGTGCATTCAACTAACAGTGTTGAACCTTCCTTTTGATGGAGCAGTTTTGAAACACTCTTTCTGTATAAACTGCAATTGGACATTCGGAGCACCTTGAGGCCTATCGTGGAAAAAGGAATATCTTCAAATAAAAACTACACAGAAGCATTCTGTGAAACTTCTTTCTGATCTCTGCATTGAACTAACAGAGTTTAACCTTACTTTTGATTGAGCAGTTTTGAAACACTCTTTCCGTATAAACTGCAGGTGGACATATGGAGAACTTTGAAGCCTACGGTGAAAAAGGAAATGTCTTCCCCTAAAAACTGCATGGAATCATTCTGTGAAACTTCTTTCTGATCTGTGCATTCAAGTAAGAGAGTTGAACCTTACTTTTGATTGAGCAGTTTTGAAACACTTTATTTGTAGAATCTGCAAGTGGACATTTGGAGAAAATTGAGCCCTACGGTGAAAAACGAAATATCTTCCCCTAAAAACTACACAGAAGCATTCTGTGAAACTTCTTTCTGATCTGTGCATTCAACTAACGCAGTTGAACCTTACTAATGATGGAGCAGTTTTGAAACACTTTATTTGTAGTATCTGCAAGTGGATACTTGGAGAAAATTGAGACCAAGGGTGCAAAATGAAATATCTTCCCCTGAAAACTACACGGAAGCATTCTGAGAAACTACTTTCCGATCTGTGCATTCAACTAACAGAGTTGAACCTTACTTTTGATTGAGCAGTTTTGAAACACGCTATTTGTAGAATCTGCAAGGGGACATATGGAGAACATTGGGGCCTATGGTGAGAAATGATGTTTATTCCCCTTAAAACTACACGGAAGCATTCTGTGAATCTTCTTTCTGAACTGCGCATTCAACTAAAAGAGTTGAACCTTACTTCTGATTGAGCAGTTTTGAAAAAATGTATTTGTAGAATCTGCAAGTGGATATTTGTAGAATATTGAGGCCTATAGTGGAAAAAGTAGTATCTTCCCATAAAAACTACACAGAAGCATTCTGGGAAACTCCTTTCTGATCTGTGCCTTCAACTAACAGAGTTTAACCTTAGTTTTGATTGAGCAGTTTTGAAACTATCTATTTGTAGAATCTGCAGGTGAAAATGTGGAGAACATTGAGGCCTACAGTGAAAAACAAAATATTTTCCCCTAAAAAATACACGGAAGCATTCTGTGAATCTTCTTTCTGAACTGTGCATTCAACTGAAAGAGTTGAACCTTTCTTTTGATTGAACAGTTTTGAAACACTCTATTTGTAGAATCTGCAAGTGGATATTTGGAGAACATTGAGGCCTATAATGGAAAAATTAATATCTTACCATAAAAACTACACAGAAACATTCTGTAAAACTTCTTTCTGATCTGTGCATTCAACTAACAGAGTTTAAAATTAGTTTTGGTTGAGCAGTTTTGAAACACTCTATTTGTAGAATCTTCAAGTGTAAATGTGTAGAACATTGTGGCCTAAGGTGAAATACGAAATATCTTCCTCTAAAAACTACACGGAAGCACTGTCTGAAACTACTTTCTGATCTGTGCCTTCAACTTACAGAGTTGAACCTTTCTTTTGATTGAGCAGCTTTGAAACACTCTTTCTGTATAAACTGCAGGTGGAGGTTTGGTGCACTTTGAGGTCTATCCTGGAAAAAGGAATATCCTCAAATAAAAACTACAGAGAAGCATTCTGTGAATCTTCTTTCTGATCTGTGCATTCAACTAAGAGAGTTGAACCTTACATTTGATTGAGCAGTTTTGAAACACTCTATTTGAAGAATCTGCAAGTGGACATTTGGAGAACATTGAGGCCTATGTTGAGAAACGAAATATCTTCACATAAAAACTACACAGAAGCATTCTGTGAAACATCTTTCTTTTCTGTGCATTCATCTCACAAAGTAAAACCTTTCTTTTGACTGAGCAGTTTTGAAACACTCTTTTTGTAGAATCTGCAATTGGACATTTGGAGCACTTTCAGGCGTATCATAGAAAAAGATATATTTTCAAATAAGAACAACACAGAAGCATTCTGTGAAACTACTTTCTGATCTTTGCATTCATCTCACTGAGTTGAACATTTCCTTTGATTGAGCTCTTTTGAAACCCTCTTTTTGTAGAATCTGCAAGGGGATTCTTAAAGAATATTGAGGCACACAGTGCAAAACGAAATATCTTCCCCTTAAAACTACACAGAAGTATTCTGTGAAACTACTTTCTGATGTGTGCATGCATCTAACAGAGTAGAACCTTTCTTTTGATTGAATAGTTTTGAAACACTCTTTTTGTAGAATCTGCAAGTGGACATATGGTAATCTTTGAGGCCTATGGTGAAAAATGAAATATCTTCAAGTAAAAACTGCACAGAATATGTCTGTGAAATTTCTTTCCATTCTCTGCATTCATCTCATAGTGTTGAACCTTTCATTTGATTGGGTAGTTTTGAAACACTCTTTCTGTATAAACTGCATGTTGTCATTTGGAGCGCTCTGAGGCCTATCATGGAAAAAGGAATATCTTCATATTAAAACTACACAGAAGCATTCTGTGAAACATCTTTCTGATCTGTGCATTTTACTAACACAGTTGAACCTTACTTTTGATTGAGCAGTTTTGAAACACTCTTTTTGTAGAATCTGCAAGTGGACATTTGGAGAACTTTGAGGCCTATGGTGAAAAAAGAAATATCTTTCCATAAAAACTAGACGGAAGCATTCTCTGAAACTTCCTTCTCATCTGTGCATTCAACAAATAGAGTTTAACCTTAGTTTTGATTGAGCAGTGTTGAAACACTCTATTTGTAGAATCTGCAAGTGGACATTTGGAGAACTTTGAGGCCTATGGTGAAAAGCGAAATATCTTCCCCTTAAAACTACACGGAAGCATTCTGTGAAGCTACTTTCTTATCTGTGCATTCAGTTAACAGAGTTGAACCTTACTTTTGAGTAAGCAGTTTTGAAACACTCTTTTTGTAGAATCTGCAAGTGGATATTTGGAGATCTTTGAGGCCTATGGTGAAAAACGAAACGTCTTCAAGTGAAAACTACACAGAATACTTCTGTGGAATTTCTTTCTATTCTCTGCATTCATCTCACAGTGTTGAAACTTTCCTTTGATTGGGTAGTTTTGAATCACTCTTTCTGTGTAAGCTTCAATTGGACATTTGGAGCGCTACGCGGCCTATCGTGGAAAAAGGAATATCTTCACATAAAAACTACACAGAAGCATTCTGTGAAATTTCTTTCTGATCTGTGCATGCAACTAACAGAGTTGAACCTTACTATTGGTTGAGCAGTTTTGAAACACACTTTTTGTAGAATCTGCAAGTGGAAATTTTGAGAATATTGATGCCTATGGTGAAAAATGAAATGTCTTCTCATAAAAACTACACGGAAGGATTCTGTGAAACTTCATTCTCATCTGTGCATTGAACTAACAGAGTTTAACCTTAGTTTTGATTGAGCTGTTTTGAAACTCTCTATTTGTAGAATCTGCATGTGGACCTTTGGAGAACATTTCGGCCTATGGTGAAAAACGAAATATCTTCCCCTAAAAACTACACTGTAGTATTCTGTGAAACTTCTTTCTGATCTGTGCATTCATCTAACAGAGTTGAATATTACTGATGATTGAGCAGATTTGAAACACTCTTTTTGTAGAATCTGCAAGGGGAAATTGGGAGAATATTGAGGCCTACGGTGAAAAATGAAATATCTTATTCTAAAAACTACACGGAAACATTCTGTGAAACTTCTTTCTGATCTGTGCATTCAACAAACAGAGTGAAACCTTGCTTTTGATTGAGCAGTTTTGAAACAATCTATTTGTAGAATCTGCAAGTGGACGTTTGGAGAACATTGAGGCCTACGGTGAAAAACAAAATATCTTCCCATAAAAACTACACTGAAGCATTCTGTGAAACTTCTTTCTATTCTGTACATTCATCTCACAAAGTAGAACCATTCTTTTGACTGAGAAGTTTTGAAACACTCTTTTTGTAGAATCTGCAAGTGGACATTTGGAGCACTTTTAAGCCTATCGTGGAAAAAGATATATCTTCAAATAAAAACTACACAGAGGCATTCCGTGAAACTACTTTGAGATCTGTGCATTCATCACACTGAGTTGAATATTTCTTTTGATTGAGCTGTTTTGAAACACTCTTTTTGTAGAATCTGCAAGGAAATATTTGGAGATTATTGAGGCATACGGTGTAAAACGAAATATCTTCTGATTAAAACAACACAGAAACATTCTGTGAAACTACTTTCTGATCTGTGCATTCATCAAACAGAGTAGAACATTTCTTTTGATTGAGCAGTTTTGAAACACTCTTTTTAAAGAATCTGCAAGTGGACATTTGTAGAACATTGAGGCGTATGGTGAAAAATGAAATATCTTCAAGTAAAAACTATACAGAGTACTTCTGTGAAATTTCTTTCTATACTCTGCATTTATCTCACAGTGTTGAACCTTTCTTTTGATTAGGTAATTTTGAAAAACTGTTTCTGTATAAACTGCAAGTGGACATTTGGAGCGCTTTGAGGCCTACGTGGAAAAAGGAATATCTTCAAATAAAAACTACACAGAAGCATTCTGTGAAACATATTTCTGATCTGTGCATGCAACTAACAGAGTTGAAACTTACTTTTGATTGAGCAGTTTTGAAACACACTTTTTGTAGAATATGCAAATGGACATTTGGAGAATATTGAGGCCTATGGTGAAAAAAGAAATATCTTCCCATAAAAACTACATGAAAGCATTCTGTGAAACTACTTTTTGATGTGTGCATTCAGCTAACAGAGTTTAACCTTAATTTTGATTGAGCAGTTTTGAAACACTCTATTTGTAGAATCTACAAGTGGACATTTGGAGACCATTGAGGCCTATGGTGAAAAGCGGAATATCTTCCCTCCCAAAAACTACATGGAAGCATTCTGTGAATCTTCTTTCTGATATGTGCATTCAACTAACAGTGTTGATCCTTACTTTTGATTGAGCAGTTTTGAAACACTCTATTTGTAGAATCTGCAAGTGGACATTTGGAGAACATTAAGGCCTACAGTGAAAAACGAAATATCTTCCCATAAAAACTACACAGAAGCATTCTGTGAAACTTCTTTCTATTATTTTCATTCATCTCACAAAGTAGAACCTTTCTTTTGACTGAGCAGTTTTGAAACACTCTTTTTGTAGAATCTTCAAGTGGACATTTGGAGCGCTTTGAGGCCTATCATGGAAAACGATATATCTTCATATAAAAAAAACAGAGAAGCATTATGTGAAACTACTTTCTGATCTGTGCATTCAACTAACAGATTTGAACCTTATTTTGACTGAGCAGTGTTGAAACACTCTTTTTGTAGAATCTGCAAGTGGACATTTGGGGTACATTGAGGCCAATGATGAAAAAAGAATTATCTTCCATAAAAACTACACGGAAGGATTCTGTGAAACTTCTTTCTGATCTGTGCGTTCAACTAACAGAGTTTGACCTTAGTTTTGATTGAGCAGTTTTCAAACACTGTATTTGTAGAATCTGCAAGTGGACATTTGGAGAACATTCAGGCCTATGGTGAAAATCGAAATATCTTTCCCTAAAAACTTCACGGAATCATTCTGTGAAACTTCTTTCTGATCTGTGCATTCAACTAACAGAGTTGAACCTTACTTTTGATTGAGCAGTTTTGAAACATTCTATTTGTAGTATCTGCAAGTGGACATTTGGAGAACATTGAGGCCTTTGGTGAAAAACGAAATATTTTCCCATAAAAACTACACAGAAGCATTCTGTGAAACTTCTTTCTATTATTTTCATTCATCTCACAAAGTAGAACCTTTCTTTTGACTGAGCAGTTTTGAAACACTCTTTTTGTAGAATCTTCAAGTGGACATTTGGAGCGCTTTGAGGCCTATCATGGAAAACGATATATCTTCATATAAAAAAAACAGAGAAGCATTATGTGAAACTACTTTCTGATCTGTGCATTCAACTAACAGATTTGAACCTTATTTTGACTGAGCAGTGTTGAAACACTCTTTTTGTAGAATCTGCAAGTTGACATTTGGGGAACATTGAGGCCAATGATGAAAAAAGAATTATCTTCCATAAAAACTACACGGAAGGATTCTGTGAAACTTCTTTCTGATCTGTGCGTTCAACTAACAGAGTTTGACCTTAGTTTTGATTGAGCAGTTTTCAAACACTGTATTTGTAGAATCTGCAAGTGGACATTTGGAGAACATTCAGGCCTATGGTGAAAATCGAAATATCTTTCCCTAAAAACTTCACGGAATCATTCTGTGAAACTTCTTTCTGATCTGTGCATTCAACTAACAGAGTTGAACCTTACTTTTGATTGAGCAGTTTTGAAACATTCTATTTGTAGTATCTGCAAGTGGACATTTGGAGAACATTGAGGCCTTTGGTGAAAAACGAAATATTTTCCCATAAAAACTACACAGAAGCATTCTGTGAAACTTCTTACTATTCTGTTCATTCATCTCACAAAGTAGAACCTTTCTTTTGAATGAGCACTTTTGAAACACTCTTTTTGTAGAATCTACAAGTTGACTGTTGGAACGCTTTTAGGCCTATCGTGCAAAAAAGGTAAATCTTCAAATAAAAACTACACAGAAGCATTCATTGAAACTACTTTCTGTTCTGTTCATTCATCCTACTGAGTTGAACATTTCTTTTGATTGAGCTGCTTTGAAACACTCTTTTTGTGGAATCTGCAAAGGGATATTTGGCGAATATTGAGGCATATGGTGTAAAACGAAATATCTTCCTCTTAAAACAACACGGAAGCATTCTGTGAAGCTACTTTCTGATCTGTGCATTCATCAAGCAGAGTAGAACCTTTCTTTTGATTGAGCAGTTCTGAAACACTTTTTTCGTAGAATCTGCAAGTGGACATCTGGAAATCTTTGAGGCCTATGGAGGAAAACGAAATATTTAAAAGTGAAAAGTACACGGAATACTTCTGTGAAATTTCTTTCTATTTTCTGCATTCATCTAACAGTGTTGAACCTTTCTTTGATTGGGTAGTTTTGAAAAACTTTTTCTGTATAAACTGCAAGTGGACATTTGGAGCACTTTGAGGCCTATCGTAGAAATAGGAATACCTTCAAATGAAAACTACACAGAAGGATTCTGTGAAACTTGTTTCTGATCTGTGCATTCAACTAACAGAGTTGAACCTTACTTTTGATTGAGCAGTTTTGAAACTATCTATTTGTAGAATCTGCCAGTGGACATTTGGAGAACATTGAGGCCTACTGTGAAAAACGAAATATCTTCCCAGAAAAACTACACAGAAGCATTCTGTGAAACTTCTTTCTGATCTGTGTATTCAACTAAGAGAGTTGAACCTTACTTTTGATTGAGCAGTTTTGAAACACTCTATTTGTAGATTCTGCAAGTGGACATTTGGAGTGCTTTGTGGCCTCTCGTGGAAAATGATATGACTTCACATAAAAACTACAGAGAAGCATTGTGTGAAACTACTTTCTGATCTGTACATTCATCTCACTGAGTTGAACCTTGCTTTTGATTGAGCAGTTTTGAAACACTCTATTTGTAGATTCTGTAAGAGGACATTTGGATCAGTTTAAGGCCTCTCATAGAAAACGATATATCTTCAAATAAAAACTACACAGAAGCATTCTGTGAAACTTCTTTCTAATCTGTACATTCAACTAACAGAGTTGAAACTTACCTTTGATTGAGCAGTATTGAAACACACTTTTTGTAGAATCTGCAAATGGACATTTGGAGAAAATTGAGGCCTATGGTGAAAAAAGAAATATCTTCCCATAAAAACTACATGGAATCATTGTGTGAAACTTCTTACTGATCTGCCATTCAACTGACAGAGTTGAACCTTACTTTTGATTGAGCAGTTTTGAAACTGTCTATTTGTAGTATCTGCACGTGGACATTTGGAGGACATTGAGGCCTTCAGTGAAAAACGAAATATCTTCCCAAAAAAACTACACAGAAGCATTCTGTGAAACTACTTTCTATTCTGTTCATTCATCTCACAAAGTAGAACCTTTCTTTTGATGGAGCAGTTTTGAAACACTCTTTTTGTAGAAACTGCAGAGTGGATATTTGGAGTGCATTGAGGTCTACCGTGGAAAAAGGTATATCTTCAAATAAAAACTACACAGAAGCATTCTGTGAAACTACTTTCTGATCGGTGCATTCATCACACTGACTTGAACCTTCCTTGTGATTGAGGTGTTTGAAACCTTCTTTTTGTATAATTTGCAAGGGGATATTTGGGGAATATAGAGGCATATGGTGTAAAATGAAATATCTTCCCCTTAAAACTACACAGAAGCATTCTGTGAAACTACTTTCTGATCTGTGGATTCATCTAACAGAGTAGAATGTTTCTTTTGATTGAGGAGTTTTGAAACACTGTTTTTGTAGAATCTGCAAGTGGACATCTGGAGATCTTTTGAGGCCTTTGGAGGAAAATTAAATATCTTCAAGTAAAAAGTACACAGAATACATCTGTGAAATTTCTTCCTATTCTCTGTATTCGTCTCACAGTGTTGAAGCTTTCTTTTGATTGGGTGGTTTTGAAACACTCTTTCTGTATAAACTGCAAATGGACATTTGGAGCGCTTTGAAGACTATCGTGGAAAAAGGAATATCTTCGAATAAAAATTACACAGAAGCATTCTGTGAAACTTCTTTCTGATCTGTGCATTCACCTAACAGATTTGAACCTTACTTTTGATTGAGCAGTTTTGAAACACTCTTTTTGTAGGATCTGCAATTGGACATTTAGAGAACATTGAGGCCTACGGTGAAAAAAGAAATATCTTCCCATAAAAACTACACGGAAGCATTCTGTGAAACTTCTTTCTGATCTGTGCATTCAACTAACAGAGTTTAACCTTAGTTTTCATTGAGCAGTTTTGAAAGGGTCTATTTGTAGAATCTGCAGGTGGACATTTGGAGAACATTGAGGCCTATGGTGAAAAACGATACATCTATCCCTAAAAACTACACGGAAGCATTCTGTGAAACTTCTTTCTATTCTGTGTATTCAACTAACAGAGTTGAACCATACTTTTGATTGAGCAGTTTTGAAACACTGTATTTGAGGATTCTGCAAGTGGACATTTGGAGCACTTTGAGGCCTCTCATGAAAAAAGATAGATCTTCAAATAAAAACTACACAGAAGCATTCTGTGAAACTAATTTCTGATCTGTGCTTTCATCTCACTGACTTGAATCTTGGTTTTGATAGAGCAGTTTTGAAACACTCTATTTGAAGATTCTGCAAGTGGACATTTGGAGCGCTTTGAGGTCTATCGCACAAAAAGTTATATCTTCAACAAAAAACTACACAGAAGCATTCTGTGAAACCACTTTCTGATCTGTGCATTCAACTAACGGAGTTTAACCTTAGTTTTGATTGAGCAGTTTTGACAAACTCTATTTGTAGATTCTGCAGGTGGACATTTGCAGAACATTGAGGCCTACGGTGTAAAACGAAATATCTTCACCTAAAAACTTCACGGAAGCATTCTGTGAAACTTCTTTCTGATTTGTGCATTCAACTAGCAGAGTTCAAACTTACTTTTGATTGAGCAGTTTTGAAACACTCTATTTGTAGAATCCGCAAGTGGAGACTTGGAGAAATTTGAGGCCTACTGTGAAAAATGAAATATCTTCCAATAAAAACTACACAGAAGCATTCTGTGAAACTTCTTTCGGATTTGTGCATTCAACTAACAGAGTTGAACCTTACTTTTGATTGCGCAGTTTTGAAACACTCTATTTGTAGATTCTGCAAGTGGACATTTGGAGTTCTTTGAGGCCTCTCGTTGAAAAACATATGTCTTCAAATAAAAATTACACAGAAACATTCTATGAAACTACTTTCTGATCTGTGCATTCATCTCACTGAGTTGAACCTTGCTTTTGATTGAGCAGTTTTGAAACACTCTATTTGTACATTCTGCAAGTGGACATTTAGAGCGATTTGAGGCCTATCGCGGAAAAAGTTATATCTTCAAATAAAACTACAAAAATCATTCTATAAAACTTCTTTCTGATTTGTGCATTCAACTAACTGGGTTGAACCTTACCTTTTAATGAGCAGTATTGAAACACTCTTTTTGTAGAATCTGCAAGTGGACATTTGGAGAACATTGAGTCCTATGGTGAAAACAGAAATATCTTCCCATAAGAGCTACACGGAAGCATTCTGTGAAACTTCTTTCTGATCTGTGCATTCAACTAACAGAGTTGAACCTTACTTTTGATTGAGCAGTTTTGAAACAGTCTATTTGTAGTATCTGCACAAGGATATTTGGAGAACATTGAGGCCTTCGGTGAAAAACGAATTGTCTTCCCATAAAAACTACACAGAAGCATCCTGTGAAACTACTTTCTATTGTGTTCAATCATCTCACAAGGTAGAAACTTTCTTTTGACTGAGCAGTTTTGAAACACTCTTTTTGTAGATTGTGCATGTGGACATTTGGAGCGCTATGAGGCCTATTGTGGAAAAAGGTATGTGTTCAAATAAAAACTACACAGAAGCATTCTGTGAAACTTCTTTCTGATCAGTGCATTCATCTCACTGATTTGAACCTTTCTTTTGATTGAGCTGTTTTGAAACCCTTTTTTTGTAGAATCTGCAAGGGGGTATTTGGAGAATATTGAGGCATACGGTGTAAAATGAAATATCTTCCCCTTAAAACTACACAGAAACATTCTGTGAAACCACTTTCTGATCTGTGCATTCATCTAGCAGAGTAGAACTTTTCTTTTAATTGAGCAGTTTTGAAACACTCTTTTTGTAGAATCTGCAAGTGGACATCTAGAGATCTTTGAGGCCTATGGAGGGAAATGAAATATCTTCAAGCAAAAACTACACAGCATATATCTGTGAAATATTTTTCTATTCTCTGCATTCATCTCACAGTGTTGAACACTTCTTTTGATTGGGTGGTTTTGAAACACTCCTTCTGTATAAACTGCAAGTGGTCATTTGGAGCACTTTGAAGCCTATCATGGAAAAGGGATTACCTTCGAATAAAAATTACACAGAAGTATTCTGTGAAACTTCTTTCTGATCTGTGCATTCAACTAACAGAGTTGAACCTTACTTTTGATTGAGGACTTTGGAAACACTCTTTTTGTATAATCTGCAAGCGGACATTTGGAGAACATTGAGGCCTACCGTGAAAAAATAAATATCTTCCCATAAAAACTACACGGAAGCATTTTGTGAAACTTCTTTCCAATCTGTGTATTCAACTAACAGAGTTTAACCTCAGTTTTTCTTGAGCAGTTTTGAAACAGTCTGTTTGTAGAATCTGCAAGTGGACATTTGGAAAACATTGAGGTTACGGTGAAAAATGTTATATCTTTAGCTAAAAACTACATGGAAGCATTCTGTGAAACTTCTTTCTGAACTCTGCTTTGAACTAGCAGAGTTCAACCTTAGTTTTGATTGAGCAGTTTTGAAACACTCTATTTGTAGAATCTGCAAGTGGACATTTGGAGAACCTTGAGGCCTACTGTGAAAAACGAAATATCTTCCCATAAAAACTACACAGAATCATTCTGTGAAACTACTTTCTGTTCTGTGTATTCAACTAACCGTGTTGAATGTTACATTTCATTGAGCAGTTTTGAAACACTCTATTTGTAGATTCTGCAAGTGCACATTTAGAGCGCTTTGAAGCCTATCATGGAAAAAGATATATCTTCAAATAAAAACTACAAAGACGCTTTCTGTGAAACTACTTTCTGCTCTGTGCATTCATCTCACTGATTTGAACCTTACTTTTGATTGAGCAGTTTTGAAACACTCTATTTGTAGTATCTGCAGGTAGACATTTGGAGAAAATTGAGGCCTTCGGTGAAAAACGAAATATCTTCCCATAAAAACTACACAGAAGCATTCTGTGAAACTTCTTTCTATTCTGTTCATTCATCTCACAAAGTAGAATCTTTCTTTTGAATGAGCAGTTTTGAAACACTCTTTTTGTAGAATCTGCAAGTGGACATATGCAGCGCTTTGAGGCCTATCGTGGAAAAAGGTATATCTTCAAATAAAAACTACACAGAAGCATTCTGTGAAACTACTTTCTGATCGGTGCATTCATCTCACTGCGTTGAACCTTTCTTTTGATTGAGGTGTTTTGAAACCCTCTTTTTGTACAATCTGCAAAGGGATTATTTGGAGAATATTGAGGCACACGGAGTAAAAAGAAATATCTTCCCTTAAAAACTACACAGAAGCATTCTGTGAATCAACTTTCAGATCTGTGCATTCATCTAAGAGAGTAGCACCTTTCTTTTGATTGAGCAGTTTTGAAACCCGTTTTTTGCAGAATCTGCAAGTGGACATCTGGAGATCTTAGAGGCCTATGGAGGAAAAGGAAATATAATGAAGTAAAAACTACACAGAATCCTCTTGTGAAATTTCTTTCTATTCTCTGCATTCATCTAACAGTGTTGAACTTTTCTTTTGATTGGGTGGTTTTCAAACAATCTTTCTGTATAAACTGCAAGTGGACATTTGGAGCGCTTTGAGGCCTACCGTGGAAAAAGGAATATCTTCAAACAAAAACTACACACAAGCATTCTGTGAAACTTCTTTCTGATCTGTGAATTCAACTAGCAGAGTTCAACCTTACTTTTGATTGAGCACTTTTGAAACACTCTATTTGTAGAATCTGTAAGTGGACATTTGGAGAACATTGAGGCCTACTGTGAAAAACGAAATATCTTCCCATAAAAACTACACAGAAGCATTCTGTGAAACTTCTTTCTGATCTGTGAATTCAACTCACAGATTTGAACCTTACTTTTGATTGAGCAGTTTTATAACACTCTATTTGTAGATTCTGCAAGTGGACATTTGGAGTGCTTTGAGGCCTCTCGTTGAAAAAGATATATCTTCAAATAAAAACTACATAGAAGCACTCTGTGAAACTTCTTTCTGATCTGTGCATTCAACTAAGAGAGTTTATCCTTAGTTTTGATTGAGCAGTTTTGAAGCAGTCTATTAGTAGAATCTGCAAGTGGACATTTGGAGAACATTGAGGCCTACGGTGAAAAAAGTTATATCTTTCCCTAAAAACTACATGGAAGCATTCTGTAAAACTTCTTTCTGATCTGTGCATTCAATTAGCAGAGTTGAAACTCACTTTTGATTGAGCAGTTTTTAAACAGTCTATTTGTAGTATCTGCACGTGGACATTTGGAGAACATTGTGGCCTTTGGTGAAAAACGAAATATCTTCCCATAAAAACTACACAGAAGCATTCTGTGAAACTACTTTCTATTCTATTCATTCATCTCACAAAGTAGAACCTTTCTTTTAACTGAGCAGTTTTGAAACACTCTTTTTCTAGAATCTGCAAGTGGACATTTGGAGCGCTATGAGGCCTATTGCAGAAAAAGGAATATCTTCAAATAAAAACTACACAGAATCATTCTATGAAACTTCTTTCTGATCTGTGCATTCAACTAACCGAGTTGAACCTTACTTTTGATGGAGGAGTTTTGAAACACTCTTTCTGTATAAACTGCAAGTGGACATTTGGAGCACTATGAGGCCTATCATGGAAAAAGGAATATCTTCAAATAAAAACAACACAGAAGCATTCTGTGAAACTTCTTTCTGATCTGTGCATTCAACTAACAGAGTTGAACCATACTTTTGATTGACCTGTTTTGAAACCCTCTTTTTGTAGAATCTACAAGGAGATATTTGGAGAATATTGAGGCATATGGTGTTAAATATCTTCCCCTTAAAACGACACAGAAGCATTCTGTGAGACTACTTTCTTATCTGTGTATTCATCTAACAGAGTAGAACCTTACTTTGATTGAGCAGTTTTGAGACACTCTTTTTGTGGAATCTGCAAGTGGACATCTGGGGATCTTTGAGGCCTATGGAGGAAAATGAAATACCTTCAAGTAAAAACAACACAGAATACATCTTTGAATTTTCTTTCTATTCTCTTCATTCATCTCACAGTGTTGAAAGTTTCTTTTGATTGGGTGGTTTTGAAACACTCTTTCTTTATAAACTGCAAGTGGATATTTGGATTGCTTTGTAGCCTACCGTGGAAAAAGTAATATCTTTGAATAATAATTACACAGAAGCATTCTCTGAAACTTCTTTCCAATCTGTGCATTCAACTAACAGAGTTGAACCTTACTTTTGATTGGGAAGTTTTGAAACACTCTTTTTGTAGAATCTGCAAGTGTACATTTGGAGAACATTGAAGCCTACGGTGAAAAAAGAATTATCTTCCCATAAAAACTACACCGAAGGATTCGGTCAAACTTCTTTCTGATCTGTGCATTCAACTAACAGAGTTTAACCTTAGTTTTGATTGAGCAGTTTTGAAACACTGTATTTGTAGAATCTGCAAGTGGACATTTGGAGAACCTTGAGGCCTACTATGAAAAATGAAATATCTTCCGATAAAAACTACACAGAATGATACTGTGAAACTTTTTTCTGATCTGTGTATTCAACTAACAGAGGTGAACCTTACTTTTGATTGAGCAGTTTTGAAACACTCTATTTGTAGACCCTGCAAGTGGGCATTTTGTGCGCTTTGAGGCTTATCAAGGAAAAAGATATATCTTCAAATAAAAACTACACAGAAGCATTCTGTGAAACTACTTTCTGCTCGGTGCATTCATCTCACTGAGTTGAACCTTGCTTTTGATTGATCAGTTTTGAAACACTCTATTTGTAGATTCTGCAAGTGGACATTTGGAGCGCACTGAGGCATATCGCGGAAAAAGATATATCTTCAAATTAAAACTACACAGAAGCATTCTGTGAAATTACTTTCTGATCTGTGCATTCCACTAACAGAGTTGAACCTTACTTTTGATTGAGCAGTTTTGAGACACTCTTTTTGTAGAATCTGCAAGTGGACATTTGGAGAACATTGAGGACTATGGTGAAAAAAGAAATATCTTTCCTTGGAAACTACATGGAAGCATTCTGTGAAACTTCTTTCTGATCTGTGCATTCAATGAATAGAGTTTAACCTTAGTTTTGATTGAGCAGTTTTGAAACACTCTTTTTGTAGAATCTGCAAGTGGACATTTGAAGAACATTGAGTCCTATTGTGAAAAACGAAATATCTTCCCCAACAACTTCATGGAAGCATTCTGTGAAACTTCTTTCTGATCTGTGCATTCAATTAACAGAGTTGAACTTTACTTTTGATTGAGCAGTTTTGAAACACTGTATTTGTAGAATCTACAAGTGGACATTTGGAGAACCTTGAGGCCTACTGTGAAAAATGAAATATCTTCCCATAAAAACTACACAGAATGATACTGTGAAATTTTTTTCTGATCTGTGTATTCAACTAACAGAGGTGAACCTTACTTTTGATTGAGCAGTTTTGAAACACTCTATTTGTAGACCCTGCAAGTGGGCATTTTGTGCGCTTTGAGGCTTATCGAGGAAAAAGATATATCTTCAAATAAAAACTACACAGAAGCATTCTGTGAAACTACTTTCTGCTCGGTGCATTCATCTCACTGAGTTGAACCTTACTTTTGATTGATCAGTTTTGAAACACTCTATTTGTAGATTCTGCAAGTGGACATTTGGAGCGCACTGAGGCATATCGCGGAAAAAGATATATCTTCAAATTAAAACTACACAGAAGCATTCTGTGAAATTACTTTCTGATCTGTGCATTCCACTAACAGAGTTGAACCTTACTTTTGATTGAGCAGTTTTGAGACACTCTTTTTGTAGAATCTGCAAGTGGACATTTGGAGAACATTGAGGACTATGGTGAAAAAAGAAATATCTTTCCTTAGAAACTACACGGAAGCATTCTGTGAAACTTCTTTCTGATCTGTGCATTCAATGAATAGAGTTTAACCTTAGTTTTGATTGAGCAGTTTTGAAACACTCTGTTTGTAGAATCTGCAAGTGGACATTTGAAGAACATTGAGTCCTATTGTGAAAAACGAAATATCTTCCCCAACAACTTCACGGAAGCATTCTGTGAAACTTCTTTCTGATCTGTGCATTCAACTAACAGAGTTGAACCATACTTTTGATTGAGCATTTTTGAAACACTCTATTTGTAGTATCTCCACTTGGACACTTGGAGCGCTTTGAGGACTCTCGTGGAAAAAGGTATAACTTCAAATAAAAACTACACAGAAGCATTCTGTGAAACTACTTTCTGATCTGTGCATTTATCTCACTGAGTTGAACCTTTCTTTTGATTGAGCTGTATTGAAACCCACTTTTTGTAGAATCTACCAGGGGATATTTGGAGAATATTGATGCATACGGTGTAAAACGAAATATCTTCCCCTTAAAACTACACAGAAGCATTCTGTGAAACTTCTTACTGTTCTATTCATTCATCTCACAAAGTAGAACCTTTCTTTTGAATGAGCAGTTTTGAAATACTCTTTTTGTAGAATCTGCAAGTGGACATTTTGAGCGCTTTGGGGCCTATTGTGGAAAAGGTATATCTTCAAATAGAAACTACACAGAAGCATTCTGTGAAACTTCTTTCTGATCGGTGTATTAATCTCACTGAGTTGAACCTTTCTTTTGATTAAGCAGTTTTGAAACCTTCTTTTTGTACAATCTGCAAGGGGATATTTGGAGAATATTGCGGCATACGGTGTAAAAATAAATATCTTCCATTTAAAACTACACAGAAGCATTCTGTGAAACAACTTTCTGATCTGTGCATTCATCTGACAGAGTAGCACCTTTCTTTTGATTGAGCAGTTTTGAAACACTTTTTTTGTAGATTCTGCATGTGGACATCTGGAGATCTTTGAGGCCTGTGGAGGGAAAAAGAAATATCTTCAAATAAAAACAACACAGAATACTTCTGTGAAATTTCTTTCTATTCTCCACATTCATCTAACAAAGTTGAACCTTTCTTTTGATTCGGTAGTTTTGAAGCACTCTTTCTGTACAAACTACAAGTGGACATTTGGAGCACTTTGAGGCCTATCGTGGAAAAAGGAATATCTTCAAATAAAAACTACACAGAAGCATTCTGTGCAACTTCTTTCTCATCTGTGCATTCAACTAGTAGAGTTGAATCTTACTTTTTGATTGAGCAGTTTTGAATCAGTCTATTTGTAGAATCTGCAAGTGGACATTTGGAGAACATTGAGGCCTACTGTGAAAAACAAAATATCTTCCCATAAAAACTACACAGAAACATTCTGTGAAACTTCTTTCTGATCTGTGTATTCAACTAACAGAGTTGAACCTTGTTTTTGATTGAGCAGTTTTGAAACACTCTATTTGTAGATTCTGCAAGTAGACATTTGGAGCGCTTTGATGCCTCTCATGGAAAAAGATATATCTTCAAATAAAAACTACACAGAAGCATTCTGTGAAAATACTTTCTGATCTGTGCATTCATCTCACTGATTTGAACCTTGCTTTTGATTGAGCAGTTTTGAAACACTGTATTTGTAGATTCTGCAAGTGGACATTTGGAGCGCTTTGAGGCCTATCGTGGAAAAAGATACATCTTCAAATAAAAACTACACAGGAGCATTTTGTGAAACTGCTTTCAGATCTGTGCATTCAACTAACAGAGTTGAAATTTACCTTCGATTGAGCAGTATTGAAACACACTTTTTGAAGAATCTGCAAGTGAACATTTGGAGTCCATTGGGGCCTATGGTGAAAAACGAAATATCTTCCCATAAAAACTACATGGAAGCATTCTGTGAGACTTCTTTCTGATGTGCGCATTCAACTAACAGACTTGAACCTTACTTTTGATTGAGCAGTTTTGAAACACTCTATTTGTAGATTCTGCAAGTGGACATTTGGAGAATATTGAGGACTACAGTGAAAATCGAAATATCTTCCCCTAAAAACTACAGGGAAGCATTCTGTGAAACTTCTTTCTGATCTGTGCATTCAGCTAACAGAGTTTAACCTTAGTTTTGATTGAGCAGTTTTGAAATAGTCTATTTGTAGAATCTGCAAGTGGACATTTGGAGAACATTGAGGCCTGTGGTGAAAAAGGAAATACCTTCCCCTAAAAGCTACACGGAAGCCTTCTGTGAAACTTCTTTCTGATCTGTGCATGCAACTAGCAGAGTTCAACCTTACTTTTGATTGAGCTGTTTTGAAACACTCTATTTGTAGGATCTGCAAGTGGACATTTGGAGAACATTGTTGCCTACTGTGAAAAACGAAATGTCTTCCCATAAAAACTAAAAAGAAGCATTCTGTGAAACTTCTTTCTGATCTGTGTATTCAGCTAACAGAATTGAACCTTACTTTTGATTGAGCAGTTTTGAAAGACTCTATTTGTAGATTCTGCAAGTGGACATTTGGAGCGCTTTGAGGCCTCTCGTGGAAAAAGGTATATCTTCAAATAAAAACTACACAGAAGCATTCTGTGAAACTACTTTCTGGTCTGTGCATTTCTCTCACTGAGTTGAAACTTTCTTTGATTGAGCTGTTTTGAAACCCTCTTTTTGTAGAATCTGCAAGTGGACATTTGGAGAATATTGATGCATATGGTGTAAAACAAAATATCTTCCCCTTAAAACTACACAGAAGCATTCTGTGAAACTACATTCTGATCTGTGCTTTCATCTAACAGTGTTGAACTTTTCTTTTGATTGAGCAGTTTTGAAACACTCTTTTTGTAGAATCTGCAAGTGGACATTTGGAGTGCTTTGAAGCCTATCATGGAAAAAGGAATATCTTCGAATAAAAATTACACAGAAGCATTCTGTGAAACTTCTTTCTGATCTTTCTATTCAACTAACAGAGGTGAATTACGCCATATGCCACAATAATCTCCAAATATCCACTTGCAGATTGTACAAAAAGAGGGTTTCAAAACAGCTCAATCAAAAGAAAGGTTCAACTCAGTGAGATTAATGCACCGACCAGAAAGTAGTTTCACAGAATGCTTCCATGCAGTTTTTATCTGAAGATATAACTTTTTCCACGATAGGCCTCAAAGCACTCCAAATGTCCACTTGCAGATTCTACAAAAAGAATGTTTCAAAACTGCTCATTCAAAAGAAAGGTTTTTATGGGAAGATAATTCTTTTTTTCACCATATGCCTCAATGTTCTCCAAATGTCCACTTGCAGATACTACAAAAAGATTTTAGTTTTGATTGAACAGTTTTGAAACACTCTTTTTGTAGACTCTGGAAGTGGACATTTGGAGAACATTGAGACCTATGGTGAAAAACGATATATCTTTCCCTAAAAACTACATGGAAGCATTCTGTGAAACTTCTTTCTGATCTGTGCATTCAACTAATGGAGTTGAACCTTACTTTTGATGCAGCAGTTCTGAAAGACTCCGTTTGCAGAATCTGCAAGTGGAAATTTGTAGAACATGGAAGCCTACTGTGAAAAACGAAATATCTTCCCATAAAAACTACACAGAAGCATTCTGTGAAACTTCTTTCTGATCTGCGTATTCAACTAACAGAGTTGAACCTTACTTTTGATTGAGCAGTTTTGAAACACTCTATTTGTAGATTCCGCAAGTGGACATTTGGAGTGCTTTCAGGCCTCTTGTTTAAACAGGTGTATCTTCATATAAAAAATACACAGAAGCATTCTGTGAAAATAATTTCTGATCTGTTCATTCATCTCACTGAGTTGAACCTTGCTTTTGATTGAGCAGTTTTGAAACACTCTATTTGCAGATTCTGCAAGCGGACATTTGGAGCGCTTTGAGGCCTATCGTGGAAAAAGATATATCTTCAAATAAAAACCACACAGAAGTATTCTGTGAAACTTCTTTCCTATCTGTGCATTCAACTAACATAGTTGAACCTTACTTTTGATTGAGCAGTTTTGAAACACACTTTTTGTAGACTCTGCAAGTGTACATTTGGAGAACATCGAGACCTGTGGTGAAAAACGGTATATGCTTCCCTAAAAACTACACGGAAGCATTCTGTGAAACTCCTTTCTGATCTGTGCATTCAACTAACAGACTTGAACCTTACTTTTGATTGAGCAGTTTTGAAACACTCTATTTGCAGAATCTGCAACTGGACATTTGGAGAACATAGAGGCCTATGGTGAAAAACGAAATACCTTCCCCTAAAACCTTCGCAGAAGCATTCTGTGAAACTTGTTTCTGATCTGTGCATTCTCCCAGCAGACTGGAACCTTACTTTTGATTGAGCAGTTTTGAAACACTCTAATTGTAGTATCTGCACGTGGACATTTGGAGAACATTGAGGCCTTCAGTGAAAAACAAAATATCTTCCCATAAAAACTACACAGAAACATTCTGTGAAACTTCTTTCTATTCTGTTCATTCATCTCACAAAGTAGAACCTTTCTTTTGAATGAGCAGTTTTGAAACATTCTTTTTGTAGAATCTGCAAGTGGACATTTGGAGCGCTTTGAGGCCTATCGTGGAAAAAGTTATATCTTCAGATAAAAACTGCATGGAAGCATTCTGTGAAACTACTTTCTGGTCGGTGCATTAATCTCACTGAGTTGAACCTTTCTTTTGATTGAGCTGTTTTGAAACCCTCTTTTTGTATAATCTGCAAGGGGATATTTGGAGATTATTGTGGCATATGGTGTAAAAAGAATTATCTTCCCTTTAAAACTTCACAGAAGCATTCAGTGAAACAACTTTCTGATCTGTGCATTCATCTAACAGAGTAGCACCTTTCTTTTGATTGAGCAGTTTTGAAACACTTTTTTTGTAGAATCTGCATGTGGACATCTTGAGATCTTTCAGGCCTATGGAGGGAAAACGAGATATCTTCAAGTAAAAACTACACAGAATACTTCCGTGAAATTTCTTTCTATTCTCTGCATTCATCTAACGGTGTTGAAACTTTCTTTTGATTGGGTAGTTTTGAAACACTCTTTCTGTATAAACTGCAAGTGGACATTTGGAGCACTTTGAGGCCTATCATGGAAAAAGGAATATCTTCAAATAAAAAATAGACAGAAGAATTCTGTGAAACTTCTTTCTGATATGTGCATTCAACTAACAGAGTTGAACATTTCTTTTGATTGAGCAGTTTTGAAACACTCTTTTTGTAGAATCTGCAAGTGGACATTTGGAGAACATTGAGGCCTACTGTGAAAAAAGAAATATCTTCCCATAATAACTACATGGAAGGTTTCTGTGAAACTTCTTTCTGATCTGTGCATTCAACTAACAGAATTTAACATTAGTTTTGCTTGAGCAGTTTTGAAACAGTCTGTTTGTAGAATCTGCCTGTGGACATTTTGAGAACATTGAGGAATACGGTGAAAAATGATATATCTTTCCCTAAAAACTACACGGAAGCATTCTGTGAGACTTTTTTCTCATCTGTGCATTCAACTAGCAGAGCTGAACTTTGCTTTTGATTGAGCAGTTTTGAATCACTCTATTTGTAGAATCTGCAATTGGATATTTGGAGAACATTGAGGCCTCATGTGAAAAACGAAATATCTTCCCATAAAAACTACACAGAAGCATTCTGTGAAACTTCTTTCTGATCTGTGTATTCAACTAACAGAGTTGAACCTTACTTTTGATTGAGGAGTTTTCAAACACTCTTTCTGTAGAAACTGCAAGTGGACATTTGGAGCGTTTTCAAGCCTCTAGTGCAAAAAGATATATATTCAAATAAAAACTACACAGAAGCATTCTTTGAAACTACTTTCTCATCTGTGCATTCAACTAACAGTGTTGAACCTTACCTTTGATTAAGCAGTATTGAAACACTCTTTTTGTAGTATCTGCAAGTGGACATTTGGAGAACATTGAGGCCTGTGGTGAAAAAAGAATTATCTTCCCATAAAAACTACACGGAAGCATTCTGTGAAACTTCTTTCTGATCTGTGCATTCAACTAACAGAGTTTAACCTTAGTTTTGAATGAGCAGTTTTGAAACACTCTATTGGTAGAATCTGCAAGTGGACATTTGGAGAACATTGAGGCCTACGGTGAAAAACGAAATATCATCCCCCAAAAACTTCACGGAAGCGTTCTGTGAAACTTGTTTCTGATATGTGCAGTCATCTAGCAGAGTTGAACCTTACTTTTGATTGAGCAGTTTTGAAACACACTATTTGTAGTATCTGCACGTGGACATTTGGAGACATTGAGGCCTTCGGTGAGAAATGAAATATCTTCCCATAAAAACTATACAGAAGCATTCTGTGAAACTTCTTTCTATTCTGTTCATTCATCTCACAAAGCAGAACCTTTCTTCTGAATGAGTAGTTTTGAAACACTCTTTTGTAGAATCTGCAAGTGGACATTTGGAGCGCTTTGAGGCCCATCGTGGAAAAAGTTATATCTTCAAATAAAAACTACAGAGAAGCATTCTGTGAAACTACTTTCTGATTGGTGCATTCATCTCAGTGAGTTGAACCTTTCTTTTTATTGAGCTGTTTTGAACCATTCTTTTTGTACAATCTGCAAGGGGATATTTGGAGAATATTGAGGCATACGTTGTAAAAAGAAATATCTTCCCTTTAAAACTACACAGAAGCATTCTGTGAAACAACTTTCTGATCTGTGCCATCATGTAACAGAATAGCACCTTTCTTTTGATTGAGGAGTTTTGAAACACTTTTTTTGTAGAATCTTCATGTGGACATCTGGAGATCTTTGAAGCCTATGGAGGGAAAACGAAATATCTTCAAGTAAAAATCACACAGAATACTTCCATGAAATTTCTTTCTATTCTCTGCATTCATCTAACAGTGCTGAAACTTTCTTTTGATTGGGTAGTTTTGAAACACTCTTTCTGTATAAACTGCAAGTGGACATTTGGAACGCTTTCAGGCCTATCATGGAAAAAGGAATATCTTCAAATAAAAACCAAACAGAAGCATTCTGTGAAACTTCTTTCTGATCTGTGAATTCAACTAGCAGAGTTCAACCTTACTTTGAATTGTGCAGTTTTGAGACTATCTATTTGTAGAATCTGCAAGAGGACATTTGGAGAACATTGAGGCCTACTGTGAAAAAAGAAATATCTTCCCATAAAAACTACATGGAAGCATTCTGTGAAACTTCTTTCTGATCTGTGCACTCAACTAACAGAGTTTAACCTTAGTTTTGATTGAGCAGTTTTGAAACAGTCTATTTGTAGAATCTGCAAGTGGACATTTGGAGAACACTCATGCCTACGGTGAAAAACGATATAACTTTCCTTAAAAACTACATGGAAGCATCCTGTGAAACCTCTTTCTGATCTGTGCAATGAAGAAGCAGAGTTCAACCGTACTTTTGATTGAGCAGTTCTGAAACACTCTATTTGAGGAATCTGAAATTGGACATTTGGAGAACATTGAGGCCTTCTGTGAAAAACGAATTATCTTCCCATAAAAACTACACAGAAGCATTCTGTGAAACTTCTTTCTGATCTCTGTATTCCACTAACAGAGTTGAACCTTACTTTTGATTGAGCTGTTTAGAAACAATCTATTTGTAGATTCTGCAAGTGGACATTTGGAGCACTTTGAGGCCTCTCGTGGAAAAAGATATATCTTCAAATATAAACTACACAGAAGCATTCTGTGAAACTATTTTCTGATCTGCACATTCATCTCACTGAGTTGAAGCTTGCTTTTTATTGAGCAGTTTTGAAACACTCTATTTGTAGATTCTGCAAGCGGAAATTTGGAACACTTTTAGGCCTATCGTGGAAAAATATGTATCTTCAAATAAAAACTACACAGAAGCATTCTGTGAAACTTCTTTCTGATCTGTGCATTCAACTAACAGAGTTCAAACTTACTTTTGATTGTGCAGTTTTGAAAAAATCTTTTTGCAGAATCTGCAAGTGGACATTTGGAGAAAATTGAGGCCTATGGTGAAAAAAGAAATATCTTCCCATAAAAACTACACAGAAGCATTCTGTGAAATGGTTTGTATTCTGTTGATTCATCTCAGAAAGTAGAAACTTTCTATTCGCTGAGCAGATTTGAAACACTCTTTTTGTAGAATCTGCAAGAGGACAGTTGGAGAACATTTAGGCCTGTGCTGAAAAACGATATATCTTTCCCTAGAAACTACATGGAAGCATTTTGTGTAACTACTTTTTGATCTGTGCATTCAACTAACAGACTTGAACCTTACTTTTGATTGAGCAGTTTTGAAACACTGTATTTGTAGTATCTGCAAGTGGACATTTGGAGAACCTTGAATCCTGCTGTGAAAAACGAAATATCTTCCCATAAAAACTACACAGAATCATTCTGTGAAACTTTTATGTGATCTGTGTATTAAACTAACAGAGTTGAACCTTACTTTTGACATAGCAGTTTTGAAACACTCTATTTGTAGATTCTGCAAGTGGACATTTGGAACACTTTGAGGCCTCTCATGGAAAAAGATATATCTTAAAATAAAAACTACACTGAAGCATTCTGTGAAACTACTTTCTGCTCGGTGCATTCATCTCACTGAGTTGAACCTTGCTTTTGATTGTGCAGTTTTGAAACACTCTATTTGTAGATTCTGCAAGTGGACATTGGGAGTGCCTTGAGGCCTATCGCGGAAAAAGATATATCTTCAAATTAAAAGTACACAGAAGCATTCTGTGAAACTTCTTTCTGATCTGTGCATTCAAGTAACAGAGTTGAACCTTATTATGATTGAGTAGTTTTGAAACACTCTTTTTGTAGAATCTGCAAGTGGACATTTGGAGAACATTGATGACTCTTGTGAAAAAAGAAATATCTTCCCTTAAAAACTACACAGAACCATTCTGTGAAACTTCTTTCTGATCTGTGCATTCAACTAGCAGAGTTTAACCTGAGTTTTGATTGAGCAGTTTTGAAACACTCTATTTGCAGTATCTGCACGTGGACATTTTGAGAACATTGAGGCCAACTGTGAAAAACGAAATATCTTCACATAAAAACTACAAAGAAGCATTCTGTGAAACTTCTTTCTGATCTGTGTATTCAACTAACAGAGTTGAACCTTACTTTTGATTTAGCGGTTTTGAAACACTCTATTTGTAGATTCTGCAAGTGCACATTTGGAGCGCTTTGAGGCCTACCGTGGAAAAACATATATCTTCAAATAAAAACTACACAGAAGCATTCTGTGAAACCACTTTCTGCTCTGTGCATTCATCTCACTGAATTGAACCTTGCTTTTGATTGAGCAGTTTTGAAACACTCTATTTGTAGAATCTGCAAGTGGACATTTGGAGAACATTGAGACCTACTGTGAAAAACGAAATATCTTCCCATAAAAAATACACAGAAGCATTCTGTGAAACTTCTTTCTGTTCTGTGTATTCAACTAACAGTGTTGAACCTTACTTTTGATTGAGCAGTTTTGAGACACTCTATTTGTAGATTCTGCATGTGGACATTTGGAGAACATTCATGCCTACAGTGAGAAATGATATATCTTTCCCTAAAAACTACACGGAAGTATTCTGTGATACTTTTTCCTGATCTGTGCATTCAACTAGCAGAGTTCAACCTTACTTTTGATTTAGCAGCTTTGAAACACTCTATTTGTAGAATCTGCAAGTGGACATTTGGATAACATTGAGGCCTACTGTGAAAAACGAAATAACTTCCCATAAAAACTACACAGAAGCATTCTGTGAAACGTCTTTCTGATCTGTGTATTCAACTAACAGATTTGAACCTTACTTTGGATTGAGCAGTTTTGAAACACTCTATTTATAGATTCTGCAAGTGGACATTTGGAGTGCTTTGAAGCCTCTCATTGGAAAAATATATATCTTCAAATAAAAACTACACAGAAGCATTCTGTGAAACTACTTTCTGATCTGTGCATTCATCTCACTGAGTTGAAGCTTGCTTTTTATTGAGCAGTTTTGAAACACTCTATTTGTAGATTCTGCAAGCGGAAATTTGGAGCACTTTTAGGCCTATCGTGGAAAAAGATGTATCTTCAAATGAAAACTACACAGTAGCATTCTGTGAAACTTCTCTCTGATCGGTGCATTCAACTAACAGAGTTCAAACTTACTTTTGATTGGGCAGTTTTGAAAAACTCTTTTTGCAGAATCTGCAAGTGGACATTTGGAGAAAATTGAGGCCTACGGTGAAAAAAGAAATATCTTCCCATAAAAACTACACAGAAGCATTCTGTGAAACTAGTTTGTATTCTGTTGATTCATCTCACAAAGTAGGAACTTTCTATTGACTGAGCAGATTTGAAACACTCTTTTTGTAGAATCTGCAAGAGGACAGTTGGAGAACATTTAGGCCTGTGCTGAAAAACGATATATCTTTCCCTAGAAACTACATGGAAGCATTTTGTGTAACTACTTTTTGATCTGTGCATTCAACTAACAGACTTGAACCTTACTTTTGATTGAGCAGTTTTGAAACACTGTATTTGTAGAATCTGCAAGTGGACATTTGGAGTGCTTTGAGGCCTATCATGGAAAAAGATATATCTTCAAATTAAAAGTACACAGAAGCATTCTGTGAAACTTCTTTCTGATCTGTGCATTCAAGTAACAGAGTTGAACCTTATTATGATTGAGTCGTTTTGAAACACTCTTTTTGTAGAATCTGCAAGTGGACATTTGGAGAACATTGATGACTGTTGTGAAAAAAGAAATGTCTTCCCTTAAAAACTACATGGAAGCATTCCGTGAAACTTCTTTCTGATCTGTGCATTCAGCTAGCAGAGTTTAACCTGAGTTTTGATTGAGCAGTTTTGAAACACTCTATTTGAGGCATCTGCACGTGTACATTTGGAGAACATTGAGGCCTACTGTGAAAAACGTAATATCTTCCCATAAAAACTACGCATAAGCATTCTGCGAAGCTTTTTTCTGATCTTTGTATTCAACTAACAGAGTTAAACCTTACTTTTGATTCAGCAGTTTTGAAACACTCTATTTGTAGATTCTGCAAGTGCACATTTGGAGTGCTTTGAGGCCTATCGTGGAAAAAGATATATCTTCAAATAAAAACTACACAGATGCATTCTGTGAAACCACTTTCTGCTCAGTGCATTCATCTCAATGAGTTGAACCTTGTTTTTGATTGAGCAGTTTTGAAACACTCTATTTGTAGGTTCTGCAAGTGGACATTTGGAGCGCTTTGAGGCCTATCGTGGAAAATGATATATCTTCAAATTAAAAGTACACACAAGCATTCTGTGAAACTTCTTTCTGATCTGTGCATTCAACTAACAGAGTTGAACCTTACTTTAGATTGAGCAGTTTTGAAACACTCTTTTTGTAGAATCTGCAATTGAACATTTGGAGAACATTGAGGACTTTGGTGAAAAAGGAAATACCTTTCTTTAAAAACTACACAGAAACATTCTGTGAAACTTCTTTCTGATATGTGCATTCAACTAATAGAGTTGAACCTTACTTTTGATTGAGCAGTTTTGAAACACTCTATTTGTAGTATCTGCACGTGGACATTTTGAGAACATTGAGGCCACCTGTGAAAAAAGAAATATCTTCACATAAAAACTACACAGAAGCATTCTGTGAAACTTCTTTCTGATCTGTGTATTCAACTAACAGAGTTGAACCTTACTTTTGATTTAGCAGTTTTGAAACACTCTATTTGTAGATTCTGCAAGTGCACATTTGGAGCGCATTGAGGCCTATTGCAGAAAAAGATATATCTTCAAATTAAAACTACATAGAATCATTCTGTGAATCTTCTTTCTGATCTGTGAATTCAACTAACAGAGTTGATCCTTACTTTTGATTGAGCAGTTTTGAAACACTTTTTGTAGAATCTGCAAGTGAGCATTTGGAGAACATTGAGGACCATGGTGAAAAAAGAAATATCTTCCCTTAAAAACTACACAGAAGCATTCTGTGAAACTTCTTTTTGATCTTTGCATTCAACTATCAGAGTTTAACCTTAGTGTTTATTGAGCAGTTTTGAAAAACTCTATTTGTAGAAACTGTAAGTGTACATTTGGAGAACATTGACGCCTACGGTGAATAACGAAATATCTTCCCCTAAAAAACTCATGGCAGCATTTTGTGAAACTTCTTTCTGATCTGTGCATTCAACTAACAGAGTTGAACCTTACTTTTGATTGAGCAGTTTTGAAACACTCTATTTGTAGTATATGTATGTGGATATTTGGAGAACATTGAGGCCTACGGTGAAAAACGAAATATCTTCCCATAAATACTACACAGAAGTATTCTGTGAAACTACTTTCACATCTGTGTATTCAACTAACAGAGTTGAACCTTCCTTTGATTGACCAGTTTTGAAAGACTCTCTTTGTAGATTCTGCCAGTGGACATTTGGAATGCTTTGAGGCCTATCGTGGAAAAAGATATATCTTCAAATAAAAACTTCCCAGAAGCATTCTGTGAAACTAATTTCTGCTCTGGGTATTCATCTCACTGAATTGAACCTTGCTTTTGATTGAGCAGTTTTGAGGCACTCTATTTGGAGATTCTGTAAGTGGACATTTGGAGGGCTTTGAGGCTTATCGCAGAAAAAGATATATCTTCAAATTAAAACTACACAGAAGCATTCTGTGAAACTTCTTTCTGATCTGTGCTTTCAACCAACAGAGTTGAACCTTACCTTTGATTGAGCAGTATTGAAACACTCTTTTTGTAGAATCTGCAAGTGGACATTTGGAGAACATTGAGGCCTATGGTTAAAAACGATATATCTTTCCCTAAAAAGTACACGGAAGCCTTCTGTGAAACTTCTTTCTGATCTGTGCATTTAACTAGCAGAGTTAAACCTTACTTTTGATTGAGCAGTTTTGAAACACTCTATTTGTAGAATCTGCAAGTGGACATTTGGAGAACATTGAGGCCTACTGTGAAAAATGAAATATCTTCCCATAAAAACTACACAGAAGCATTCTGCGAAACTTCTGATCCGTGCATTCAACTAACAGAGTTGAACCTTACCTTTGATGCAGCAGTATTGACACACTCTTTTTGTGGAAACTGCAAGTGGACATTTGGAGAACATTGAGGCCTATGGTGAAAAAGGAAATATCTTCCCATAAAAACTACACGGAAGCATTCTGTGAAACTTCTTTCTGATCTGTGCATTCAATTAACAGACTTTAACATTAGTTTTGATTGAGCAGTTCTGAAACAGTCTATTTGTAGAATCTGCAAGTGGACATTTGGAGAACATTGAGGCCTACGGTGAAAAACGATATATCTTTCCCTAAAAACTACACGGAAGCATTCTGTGAGACTTCTTTCTTATCTGTCCATTCAACTACCAGATTTCAACCTTACTTTTGATTGAACAGTTTTGAAACACTCTATTTGTAGAATCTGCAAGTGGACATTTGGAGAACATTGAGGCCTACTTTGAAAAACGAAATATCTTCCCATAAAAACTACACAGAAGCATTCTGTGAAACTTCTTTCTGATCTGTGTATTCAACTAACAGAGTTTAACCTTCGTTTAGATTGAGCAGTTTTGAAACAGTGTATTTGTAAGATCTGCAAGTGTACATTTGGCGAACATTGAGGCCTATGGTGAAAAACGATATATCTTTCCCTAAAAACTACACCTAAGCATTCTGTGAAACTTCTTTCTGATCTGTGCATTCATCTAGCAGATTTCAACCTTACTTTTGATTGAGCAGTTTTGAAACACTCTATTTGTGGAATCTGCAAGTGGATATTTGGAGTGCTTGGAGGCCTCTCGTGGAAAAAGGTATATCTTCAAATAAAACCTACACAGAAGCATGCTGTGAAACTACTTTCTGATTGGTGCATTCATCACACTGAGTTGAACCTTTCTTTTGATTGAGCTGTTTTGAAACCCTCTGTTTGTAGATTCTCCAAGGGGACATTCGGAGAATATTGACGCATACAGTGTAAAACGAAATATCTTCCCCTTAAAACTACACAGAAGCATTCTGTGAAACTACTTTCTGATCTGTGCATTCATCAAACAGAGTAGAACCTTTCTTTTGATTGAGCAGTTTTGAAACCTTTTTTTTTAGAATCTGCAAGTGGACATCTGGAGATCTTTGAGGCCTATGGAGGAAAACGAAATATCTTCAAGTGAAAAGTACACAGAATACATCTGTGAAATTTCTTTCTATTCTCTGCATTCATCTCACAGTGTTGAACCTTTCTTTTGATTGCTTGGTTTTGAAACACTCTTTCTGTATAAAGTGCAAGTGGACATTTGGAGCGCTTTGAAGCCTATCGTGGAAAAAAGAATATCTTCGAATAAAAATTACACAGAAGCATTCTGTGAAACTTCTTTCTGATATGTTCATTCAACTAACAGATTTGAAAGTTATTTTTGATTGAGCAGTTTTGAAACTCTCTTTTTGTAGAATCTGCAAGTGGACATTTGGAGAACATAGAGGCCTACGGTGAAAAAAGGAATATCTTCCCATAAAAACTACTCGGAAGCATTCTGTGAAACTTCTTTCTGTTCTGTGCATTCAACTATCAGAGTTTAAAATTAGTTTTGGTTGAGCAGTTTTGAGACAGTCTATTTGTAGAATCTGCAAGTGGACATTTGGAGAACATTGAGGCCTATGATGAAAAACTAAATATCTTCCCAGAAAAACTACACAGAATCGCTCTGTGAAACTTCTTGCTGATCTGTGCATTCAACTAACAGACTTGAACCTTACTTTTAATTGAGCAGTTTTGAAACACAGTATTTGTAGAATCTGCAAATGGACATTTGGAGAACCTTGAGGCCTACTGTGAAAAACGGAATATATTCCCATAAAAACTACACAGAATCATTGTGTGAAACTTCTTTCTGATATGTGCATTCAACTAACACACTTTAACCTTAGTTTTGACTGAGCAGTTTTGAAACACTCTTTCTGTATAAGCTGCAAGTGAACATTTGGAGTGCTTTGAGGCCTATTGTGGAAAAAGGAATATCTTCAAATAAAAACTACACAGAAGCATTCTGTGAAACTTCTTTCTCATCTGTGCATTCTACTAACAGATTTGAATCTTACTTTTGATTGAGCAGTTTTTAAACACTCTTTTTTTAGGATCTGCAAGTGGACATTTGGAGAATATTGAGGCCTATGGTGAAAAAAGAAATATCTAACCCTAAAAACTACACAAAAGCATTCTGTGAAACTTCTTTCTGATTTGTGCATTCATCTAACAGTGTTTAACCTTAGTTTTGATTCAGCAGCTTTGAAACACTCTTTCTGTATAAACTGAAAGTGGACATTTGGAGAATATTGAGGTCTACGGTGAAAAACGAAATGTCTTCCCCTAAAAACTGCACGGAAGCATTCTGTGAATCTTCTTTCTGATCTGTGCATTTAACTAACAGATTTGAACCTTACTTTTGATTGAGCAGTTTTGAAACACTCTATTTGTAGACTCTGCAATTGGACATTTGGAGAACATTGAGGCCTATGGTGAAAAATGAAATATCTTCCCCTAAAAACTACAGAGAAGCATTCTGTGAAACTTCTTTCTGATCTGTGCATTCAACTAACTGAGTTGAACCTTACTTTTGAATGAGCAGTTTTGAAAAACTCTTTTTGTATAAACTGAAATTGAACATTTGGAGCGTTTTGATGCCAATACTGGAAAAAGGAATATCTTCAAATAAAAACTACACAGAAGCATTCTGTGAATCTTCTTTCTGATCTGTACATTCCAGTAACAGAGTTGAACCTTACTTTTGATTGAGCAGTTTTGAAACACTGTTTTTTTAGAATCTGTAAGTGGACATTTGGAGAACATTGAGGCCTATAGTGAAAAAAGAAATACCTTCCCCTAAAAACTACACGGAAGCATTCTGTGAAACATATTTCTGATCTGTGCACTCAACTAACACATTTTAACCTTACTTTGATTGAGCTGTTTTGAAACACTCTTATTGTAGAATCGGCAAGGGGACATTCGGAGATGTTTGAGGCTTATGGTGAAAAATGAAATATCTTCCCCTAAAAACTACACAGAAGCATTCTGTGAAACTTCTATGTGATCTTTGCATTCAACTAACAGAGTTGAACCTTAGTTTTGATTAAGCAGTTTTGAAACACTCTATTTGTAGAATCTACAATTGGATATTTGGAGAACATTGAGGCCTATGGTGAAAAAAGAAATATCTTCCCCTAAAAACTAAACGGAAGCATTCTGTGAAACTTCTTTCTGATCTGTACTCTCAACTAACAGAGTTGAACCTTACTTTTGATTGAGAAGTTTTGAACAACTCTATTTGTAGAATCTACAAGTGGAAATATGGAGAACATTGAGGCCTATGGTGAAAAAAGAAATATCTTCCCCTAAAAACTACATGGAAGCATTCTGTGAAACTTCTTCCTGATCTGTGCATTCAACTAACAGAGTTTAACCTTTCTTTTGATTGAGCAGTTTTGAAAAACTCTTTTTGTAAACTGCATGTGTACATTTGGAGTGCTTTGAGGCCTATCTTGGAAAAAGGAATATCTTCAAATAAAAACTACACAGAAGCATTCTGTGAAACTTATTTCCGATCTGTGCATTCAACTAACAGAGTTGAACCTTACTTTAGATTGAGCAATTTTGAAACCCTCTTTTTGTAGGATCTGCAAGTGGTCATTTGGAGAACATTGGGGCCTATCATGGAAAAAGATATATCTTCCAATAAAAATTACACAGAAGAATTCTGTGAAACTTCTTTCTGATCTGTGCATTCAACTAACAGAGTTTAACCTTAATTTTGATTGAGAAGTTTTGAAACACTCTATTTGTAGAGTCTGCAAATGGACATTTGGAGAACATTGAGGCCTACTGTGAAAAACGATATATCTTCCCCTAAAACTACACGAAAGCATTCTGTGTAACTTCTTTCTGAACTGTGCCTTCAACTAACAGAGTTAAACCTTACTTTTGATTGAGCAGTTTTGAAACACTCTTTCCTTATAAACTGCCATTGGACATTTGGAGCGCTTTGAGACCTATCGTGGAAAAAGGAACATCTTCAAATAAAAACTAGACAGAAGCATTCTGTGAAACTTCTTTCTTATCTGTGCATTCAACTAACGGAATTTAACCTTACTTTAGATTGAGCAGTTTTGAAACACTCTTTCTGTATATACTTCAAGTGGACATTTTGAGCGCTTTGAGGCCTATCGTGGAAGAAGGCATATCTTCAAATGAAAACTACAGAGAAGCATTCTGTGAAAGTTCTTTCTGATCTGTGCATTCAACTAACTAAGTTGAACCTTACTTTAGATTGAGCAGTTTTAAATCACTCTTTTTGTAGAATCTGCAAGTGGACATTTGGACAACATTGAGGCCTATGGAGAAAAAAGAAATATTTTCCCCTAAAAACTACAGGGAAGTATTCTGTGAAACTACTTTCTGATCTGTGCATTCAACTAACAGAGTTTAACGTTTCTTTTGATTGAGCAGTTTTGAAACACTCTATTTGTAGAATCTGAAAATGGGCATTTGGAGAACATTGAGGCCTACCGTGAAAGACGAAATATCTTCCCATAAAAACTACACAGAAGCATTCTGTGAAACTTCTTTCTATTCTGTTAATTAATCTCACAAAGTAGAACCTTCTTTTGACTGAGCAGTTTTGAAACACTCTTTTTGTAGAGTCTGCATGTGGACTTTTGAGCCCTTTGAGGCCTATCATGGAAAAAGGTATATCTTCTAATAAAAACTACACAGAAGCATTCTGTGAAACTACTTTCTGATCTGTGCATTCATCTCACTGAGTTGAACCTTTCTTTTGATTGAGCTGTTTTGAAACACGCTTTTGTAGAATCTGCAAGGGGATATTTGGTGAATACTGAGGCATATGGTGTGAAACGAAATATCTTCCCCTTAAAACTACACAGAAGCATTCTGTGAAACTACTTTCTGATCTGTGCATTCATCTAACAGAGTAGACCCTTTCTTTTGATTGAGCAGTTTTGAAACACTCTTTTTGTAGAATCTGCAAGTGGACATTTGGAGATCTTTGAGGCCTATGGTGAAAAACGAAACATCTTCAAGTAAAAACTACACAGAATACTTCTGTGAAATTTCTTTCTATTCTCTGCATTCATGTCACAGTGTTGAACCTTTCTTTTGATTGGGTAATTTTGAAACACTCTTTCTGTATAAACCTCAAGTGGACATTTGGAAGGCTTTGAGGTCTATTGTGGAAAAAGGAATATCTTCAATTAAAAACTAGACAGAAGCATTCTGTGAAACTTTTTTCTGATCCGTGCATTCAACTAACAGAGTTGAAACTTAATTTTGATTGAGCAGTTTTGAAACCCTCGTTTTGTGGAATCTGCAAGTGGACATTTAGAGTATATTGAGGCCTATTGTGATAAACGAAATATCTTCCCCTAAAAACTACACGGAAGCATTCTGTGAAACTTCTTTCCAGTCTGTGCATTCAACTGAGTTTAACTTAGCTTTGATTGAGCAGTTTTGAAACACTCTGTTGTACTATCTGCAAGTGGACATTTGGAGGACATTGAGGCCCATGTTAAAAAAGAAATATCTTCCCATTAAAATTACATGGAAGCATTCTGTGAAACTTCTTTCTTATCTGTGCATTCAACTAACAGAGTTGAACCTTAGTTTTGATTCAGCAGTTTTGAAACACTCTTTATGTAGAATCTGAAAGTGGACATTTGGAGAACATTGAGGCCTATGGTGAAAAAAGAAATATCTTCCTCTAAAAACTACACAGAAGCATTCTGTGAAACTTCTTTCTGATCTGTACATTCAACTAACAGAGTTGAACCTTCCTTTTGATTTAGCAGTTTTGAAACACTCGTTTTACACAATCTGCAAGTGAAGATTTGTAGAACATTGATGCCTATGGTGAAAAAAGAAATATTTACCATAAAAACTACACGGAAACATTCTGTGAAACTTCTTTCTGATCTGTGCATTCAACTAACAGAGTTGAATCTTACTTAGGACTGAGCAGTTTTGAAACAGGCTAATTGTAGAATCTGCAAGTGGACATTTGGAGAACATTGACGTCTACGGTGAAAAACGAAATATCTTCCAATAAAAACTAAACAGAAGCATTCTGTGAAACTTCTTTCTGATCTGTGCATGCAACTAACAGAGTTGAAAATTACTTTTGATTGAGCAGTTTTGAAACACTCTTTTTGTAGAATCTGCAAGTGGTCATTTTGCGAATATTGAGGTCTTGGGTGAAAAAAGAAATATCTTCCCATAAAAACTACATGGAAGTATTCTGTGAAACTTCTTTCTGATCTATGCATTCAACTAACAGAGTTCAACCTTACTTTTATTGAGCAGTTTTGAAACACTCTTTATCTAGAATTTTCACGTGGACTTTTGGAGAACATTGAAGCCTACGGTGAAAAACGAAATATCTACCCCTAAAAACTACACAGAAGTATTCTGTGAAACTTCTTTCTGATCTATGCATTCAACTTACAGAGTTGAGCCTTACTTTTGATTGAGCAGTTTTGAAACACTCTATTTGTAGAATCTGCAAGTGGACATTTGGAGAACATTGAGGCCTACGGTGAAAGACGAAATATCTTCCCATAGACAGTATCTTCCCATACACAGAAGCGTTCTGTGAAACTTCTTTCTATTCTGTTCATTCATCTAACAAAGTAGAACCTTTCTTTTGACTGAGTAGTTTTGAAACACTCTTTTTGTAGAATCTGCAACTGGACTTTGGAGCCCTTTGAGGCCTATCATGGAAAAAGTTATATCTTGAAATAAAAACTACAGAGAAGCATTCTGTGAAACTGGTTTCTGATCTGTTCATTCATCACACTGAGTTGAACCTTTCTTTTCATTGAACTGTTTTGAAACACTCTTTTTGTAGAATCTGCAAGGGGATATTTGGAGAATGTAGAGGCATATGGTGTAAAACGAAATATCTTCCCCTTAAAACTGCACAGAAGCATTCTGTGAAACCCCTACTTTCTGATCTGTGCATTCATCTAACAGAGTAGATCCTTTGTTTTGATTGAGCAGTTTGGAAACACTCTGTTTGTGGAATCTGCAAGTGGACATTTGGAAATCTTTGAGGCCTGTGGTGAAAAACGAAATATCTGCAAGTAAAAACTACACAGAATACTTCTGTGAAATTTCTTTCAATTCTCTACATTCATCTCACAGTGTTGAACCTTACTTTTGATTGAGCAGTTTTGAAACACTCGATTTGTGGGATCTGCAAGTGGACATTTGGAGAACATTGTAGCCTATCGTGGAAAAAGTTACATCTTCAACTAAAAACTACACAGAAGTATTCTGTGAAACTACTTTCGATCTGTGCATTCGTCTATCTGAATTGAACCTTTCTTTTGATTGAGCTGTTTTGAAACACTCTTTTTGTATAATGTGCAAGTGGACATTTGGAGCCCTTTGACGCCTATCATGGAAAAAGGTATATCTTCAAATAAAATCTACAGAGAGGCATTCTGTGAAACTACTTTTTGATCTGTGCATTCATCTCAGTTAGTTGAACCTTTCTTTTGATTGAGCTGTTTTGAACCACTCTTTTTGTACGATCTGTAAGGGAACATTTGGGAGAATATTGAGGCATACGGTGTAAAATGAAATATATTCCCTTTAAAACTACACAGTAGCATTCTGTGAAACTACTTTCCGATGTGTGCATTCATCTAACAGAGTAGACCATTTCTTTTGATTGGGCCATTTTGATACACTCTTTTTGTAGAATCTGCAAGTGGACATTTTGAGATCTTTGAGGCCTATGGTGAAAACCGAAATATCTTCAAGTAAAAACTACACAGAATACTTCTGTGAAATTACTTTCTATTCTCTGCATTCATCTCACAGTGTTGAACCTTTCTTTTGATTGGGTAGTTTTGAAACACTCTTTCTGTATAAACTGCAAGTGGACATTTGGAGCCCTTTGAGGCCTATTGTGGAAAAAGGAATATCTTCCAATAAAAACTAGAGAGAGTCATTCTGTGAAACTTCTTTCTGATCTGTGCATTCAACTAACAGAGTTCAACCTTACTTTTTATTATGCAGTTTTGAAACAATCGTTTTGTAAAATATGCAAGTGGACATTTGGAGAACATTGAGGCCTATTGTGAAAAAAGAAATATCTTCCCCTTAAAACTACACGGAAGCATTCTGTGAAACTTCATTCTGATCTGTGCATTCAAATAACAGAGTATAACTTTAGCTTTGATTGAGCAGTTCTGAAACACTCTATTTGTAGAATCTACAAGTGGACATTTGGAGAACATTGAGGCCTAGGGTGAAAAGAGAAATATGTATCATAAAAACTACACGGAAGAATTCTGTGAATCTTCTTTCTGATCTGTGCATTCAACTAACAGAGTTGAGCCTTACTTTTGAATGAGCAGTTTTGAAACACTCTTTCTTTATAAACTACAAGTAGACATTGTAGCGCTTTGAAGCCTATCATTGAAAAAGGAATATCTTCAAATAAAAACTACACAGAAGCATTCTGTGAAACTTCTTTCTTATCTGTGCATTCAACTAACAGAGTTCAACCTTACTTTTGATGGAGGAGTTTTGAAACAATCTTTCTGCATAAACTGCAAGTGGACATTTGGAGCGCTATGAGGCCTATCGTGGAAAAAGGAATATCTTCAAATAGAAACTACACAGAAGCATTCTGTGAAAATTCTTTCTGATCTGTGCATTCAACTAACAGAGTTGAACCTTACTTTTGATTGAGGAGTTTTGAAACACTCTTTCTGTATAAACTGCAAGTGGACATTTGGAGCGCTATGAGGCCTATCGTGGAAAAAGGAATATCTTCAAATAAAACTACACTGAAGCATTCTGTGAAACTTCTTTCTTATCTGTGCATTCAACTAACAGACTTTCACCTTGCTTTTGATTGAGCAGTTTTGAAACACTCTTTCTGTATAAACTACAAGTGGAGATTTTGAGCGCTTTGAGGCCTATCGTGGAAGAAGGAATATCTTCAAATAAAAACTACACAGAAGCATTCTGTGAAAGTTCTTTCTGATCTGTGCATTCAACTAACTCAGTTGAAACTTACTTTAGATTAAGCAGTTTTAAATCACTCTTTTTGTAGAATCTGCAAGTGGACATTTGGACAACATTGAGGCCTATGGAGAAAAAAGAAATATTTTCCCCTAAAAACTACAGGGAAGTATTCTGTGAAACTACTTTCTGATCTGTGCATTCAACTAACAGAGTTTAACGTTTCTTTTGATTGAGCAGTTTTGAAACACTCTATTTGTAGAATCTGAAAATGGGCATTTGGAGATCATTGAGGCCTACCGTGAAAGACGAAAAATCTTCCCATAAAAACTACACAGAAGCATTCTGTGAAACTTCTTTCTATTCTGTTAATTAATCTCACAAAGTAGAACCTTCTTTTGCCTGAGCAGTTTTGAAACACTCTTTTTGTAGAGTCTGCATGTGGACTTTTGAGCCCTTTGAGGCCTGTCATGGAAAAAGGTATATCTTCTAATAAAAACTACACAGAAGCATTCTGTGAAACTACTTTCTGATCTGTGCATTCATCTCACTGAGTTGAACCTTTCTTTTGATTGAGCTGTTTGAAACACGCTTTTGTAGAATCTGCAAGGGGATATTTAGTGAATACTGAGGCATACGGTGTGAAACGAAATATCTTCCCCTTAAAACTACACAGAAGCATTCTGTGAAACTACTTTCTGATCTGTGCATTCATCTAACAGAGTAGACCCTTTCTTTTGATTGAGCAGTTTTGAAACACTCTTTTTGTAGAATCTGCAAGTGGACATTTGGAGATCTTTGAGGCCTACGGTGAAAAACGAAACATCTTCAAGTAAAGACTACACAGAATACTTCTGTGAAATTTCTTTCTATTCTCTGCATTCATCTCACAGCGTTGAACCTTTTCTGTTGATTGGGTAATTTTGAAACACTCTTTCTGTATAAACTGCAAGTGGACATTTGGAAGGCTTTGAGGCCTATTGTGGAAAAAGAAATATCTTCCTCTAAAAACTACACAGAAGCATTCTGTGAAACTTCTTTCGGATCTGTATATTCAACTAACAGAGTTGAACCTTCCTTTTGATTTAGCAGTTTCAAAACACTTGTTTTGTGGAATCTGCAAGTGGACATTTGGAGTATATGAGGCCTATGGTGAAAAACGAAATATCTTCCCATAAAAACTACACAGAAGCATTCTGTGAATCTTCTTTCTATTGTGTTCATTCATAACACAAAGTAGAACCTTTCTTTTGACTGTGCAGTTTTGAAACACTCTTTTTGTAGAATGTGCAAGCAGACATTTTGTGCACTTTGAGCCCTATCTTGGAAAAAGTTATATCTTCAAATAAAAACTACACAGAAGTACTCTCTGAAACTACTTTCTTATCTGTTCATTCATCTCACTGAATTGAACGTTTCTTTTGATTGAGCTGTTTTGAAACACTCGTTTTGTAGAATATGCAGGGGATATTTGGAGAATATTGAGGCATACGGTGTAAAACGAAATATCTTCCCCTTAATACTACAGAGAAGCATTCTGTGAAACTACTTTTCTGATCTGTACATTCATCTAACAGAGTAGAACCTTTCTTTTGATTGAGCATTTTTGAAACACTCTTTTTGTTAGAATCTGTAAGTGGACATTTGGAGATCCTTAAGGCCTATGCTGAAAAACGCAATATCTTCAAGTAAAAACTACACGGAATATTTCTGTGAAATTTCTTTCTTTCTCTGCATTCATCTCACAGTGTTGAATCTTTCTTTTCATTGGGTAGTTTTGAAACACTCTTTCTGTATAAACTGCAAGTGAGTATTTGGAACGCTTTGAGGCCTATCGTGGAAAAAGGAATATCTTCAAATAAAACTACACAGAAGCATTCTGTGAAACTTCTTTCTGATCTGTGCATTCAACTAACAGAATTGAACCTTACTTTTGATTGAGCAGTTTGGAAATACACTTTTGCAGAATCTGCAAGGGGACATTTTGAGAACATTGTGGCCTATGGTGAAAAAAGAAATGTCTTCCCATAAAAACTACCCGGAAGCATTCTCTGAAACTACTTTCTGATCTGTACATTCAACTAACAGTGTTTAACATTAGTTTTGATTAAACAGTTTTGAAATGCTCAATTTGTAGAATCTGCAAATGGACATTTGGAGAACATTGAGGCCTACGGTGAAATACGAAATATCTTCCCATAAAAACTACACAGAAGCATTGCGTGAAACTTCTTTCTGATCTGTGCATTCAACTAATAGAGTTGAACATTACTTTTGATTGAGCATTTTTCAAACAGTCTTTCTTAGAATCTACAAGTGGACATTTGGCGGACATTGAGGCTTATGGTGAAAAACAAATATCTTCCTCTAAAACTACATGGAAGCATTCTGTGAACTTCTTTCTGATTTGTGCATTCAACTAAGAGAGTTTCACCTTACTATTCGTTGAGCAGCTAAAGCATTTGCCTGCCACGGACATGAGGCCTATGGTGAAAAATGAAATCTTCCCATAAAAACTCACAGAGCATTTGTGAAACACTTCTTTCTATTTTTTCATTCATTCCAAAGTAAACCTTTCTTTTGACTTGGCAGTTTTGAAACACTGTTTTTTGTAGAATATGCAATTGGACATTCGAGCGTTTTGAGGCCTATCATGGAAAAAATGTATATCTTCAAATAAACACTACACAGAAGCATTCTGTGAAACTACTCTCTTTTCTGTGCATTCATCTCACTGAGTTTGAACCTTTCTTTCTATGAGCAGTTATGAAACACTTCTTTTGTAGAACTCTGCAATGGGACATTTTGAGAACATTGAGGCCTAAGGGAAAAGCAAAATATCTTCAATAAAAACTACACAGAAGACATTCTGTGGAAACTTCTTTCTGATCTGTGTTTTCATCTAACAGAGTTGAACCTTTCTTTTGATTGAGCTGTTTTTGAAACCCTCTTTTTTAAGAATCTGCAAGTGGACATTTGGAGAATGTTGTGGCCTATGGTGAAAATGAAATATCTTCCATAAAACTACACAGAAGCATTCTGTGAAACTTCTTTTCATTCTGTGCATTCATCTCACTGAGTAGAATCTTTCTTTTGATTGGGCAGTTTTGAAACACTCTCTTTGTAGAATCTGCATGTGGACATTTGGAGTGCTTCAGGCCTATCATGGAAAAAGTAATATCTTCAAATAAAAACTACATAGAAGCATTCTCTGAAACTTCTTTCTTATCTGTGCATTCACCTAACTGATTGGAAACTTTCTTTTGATAGATTCTGTTTTGAAAAACTCTTTTTTGTAAAATCTGCAAGTGGACATTTGCAGATCATTGTGTCCTGTCATGGATAATGAAATATCTTCCCATAAAAACTACACAGAAGAATTCTGTGAAAATTCTTTATATTCTGTGCATTCACTGCACGGAGGTGAACCTTCCTTTCAATTGAGCAGTTTTGAAAGACTCTTTTGTAGAATCTGCAAGTGGACATTTGGAGAACATGGAGGCCTAAGGTGAAAAACGAAATATCTTCCCATAAGACCCTATGCAGAAGCATTCTGTGAAACTTCTTTCAGATCTGTGCATTCATCTAACAGAGGTGAACATTTCTTTTGATTTAGCTGTTTTGAAACACTACTTTTTTAGAATCTGCAAATGCAAATTTGGAGAACATTGAGGCCTATGGTGAAAAACGATGTATCTTTCCATAAAAACTACACAGAAGCATTCTGTGAAACTTCTTTCTGATCTGTGCATTTACCTGAAAGACTTGAACCTTTATTTTGATTGAGCTGTTCTGTAACACCCTTTGTGTAGAATCTGAAAGTGGACATTTGGAAAACCTTTAGGCCTATAGTGAAAACGAAATATCTTCCCATAAAAAGTACACAGAAGCATTCTGTGAAACTCTTCTCTGTTCTGTGCATTAATCTAACAGAGTTCAATCTTTATTTTGATTGAGCTGTTTTGAAACACACTTTTTGTAGAATCTGCAAATGGACATTTGGAGAAAGTTGGGGCCTATGGTGAAAAACAAAATATCTTCCCATAAAAACGACATAGAATTATTCTGTGGACCTTCTTTCTATTCTGTGCATTCCATCTCACAAAGTTGAACCTTTCTTTTGATTGAGCAGTTTTGAAACACTATTTTTGTAGAATTTGCAACTGGACATTTGGAGAACATTGAGGCCTATAGTGAAAAACGGAATATCTTCAAGTAAAAACTACACAGAAGCATTCTGTGAAACTTATATCTGTTCTGTGCATTCATCTAACAGAGTTGAACCTTTCTTTTCATTGAGCTATTTTGAAACACTCGTTTTGTAGAATCTGCAGGTGGACCTTGGAGAACATAGATGCCTACAGTGAATAATGAAATATCATCCCATAAAAAGTACACAGAAGCATTCTGTGAAACTTCTTTCTATTGTGTGCATTCATCTCACAGAGTAGAAACTTTTGATGAGCAGTTTTGAAACACTCATTCTGTAGAATCTGCATGTCGACATTTGAGAGCTTTCAGGCCTATGGGGAAAAACGAAATGTCTTCAAGTAAAAACTACAGAGAATACTTCTTTGAAAATTCTTTGTATTCTCTGCATTCATCTCACAGAGTTGAAACTTTCTTTTGATTGAAACAGTTTTGAAACACTCTTTTTGTGTAAACTGCAAGTGGACATTTGGAGAACATTGAGGCCTATCATGGAAAAAGGAATATCTTCAAATTAAAACCACACAGAAGAAATCTGTGAAACTTCTTTCTATTCTGTGCATTCATCTCACTGAATAGAACCTTTCTTTTGACTGAGCAGTTTTGAAACACTTTTTGTAGAATCTGCAAGTGGACATTTGGACTGATTTTGTGGCCTATGGTGAAAAACAAAATATCTTCAAGTTAAAACTACACAGAATATTTCTGTAAAAATTCTTCCAAATTCGCTGCATTCAACTCAAAGAGTTGAACATTTGTTTGATTTCAGCAGTTTGGAAACACAGTTTTCATAATATCTGCAAGTGGACATTTGGAGTGCTTTGAGGCCTATGTGGAAAAATAAATATCTTCAAATAAAAACTACACAGAAGTAATCTGTGACACTTCTTTATGAACTGTGCATTCATCTCAGAGAGGGGAATCTTTCTTTTGATTTTGCAGCTTTGAAACATACTTTTTGTAGAATCTGCAATTCGACATTTTGAGAGCACTGAGGCCTATGGTGAAAAAAGAATATTGTCCCATAAAAACTACACAGAAACCATTCTGTGAAACTTCTTTCTATTCTGTGCATTCATCGAATAGATTTGAAAGTTTCTTTTGATTGAGCTGTTTTGAAACACTCTTTCTGTAGAATCTGCAAGTGGACATTGAGAGAACATTGAGGCCTACGGTGAAAATGAAATATCTTCACATAAAAACTACACAGAAGCTTTGTGAGAAACTTTGTTCTATTTCTGTGCATTCAGCTCACTGAGTAGAAAATTTATTTTGATTAAGCAGTTTTGAGACACTCTTTCTGTGGAATCTGCAAGTGGACATTTGGAGAGCTAAGAGGCCTATGATGAAAAACGAAATATCTTCAAGTAAAAACTACACAGAATATTTCTGTGAAAATTCTTTCCAATCTCTGCATTCATCTCACAGAGTTGAACCTTTCTTTTGATTCAGCTGTCTTGAAACAGTCTTTTTTATTAGTCTGCAAGTGTACATTTGGAGCATTTTGAGGCCTATCATGGAAAAGTAATATCTACAAAAAAAAATACAAAGAAGTAATCTGTGAGCCTTCTTTATGAACTGTGCTTTCATCTCAGAGAGTGGAAAATTTCTTTTGGTTTTTCAGCATTGAAACATACTTTTTGTAGAATCTGCAATTTGACAGTTGGAGATCATTGAGGCCTAAGGTGAAAAAAGAAATATCTTCCATTAAAACTACACGGAAGCATTCTCTGAAACTTTTTCTGATCTGTGCATTCATCTAACGAAGTTGAATTTTACTTTTGATTGAGCAGTTTTGATACCCTCTTTTTATAGAATCTGCAAGTGGACATTTGGAGAACATTGACTCCTATATTGAAAAACAAATATCTTCCAATAAAAAACTACACAGAAGCATTCTGTGAAACATTTCTCTGTTCTGTGCATTCATCTAACAGAGTTGAAACTTTCTTTTGATTGAGGTGTTTTGAAACACACTTTTTGTAGAATCTGCAAATGGACATTTGGAGAAAGTTGGGGCCAACTTTGAAAATTGAAATATCTTCCCATAAAAACTACATAGAAGTATTCTGTGAAACTTCTTTCTTTCTGTGCATTCATCTCACAGAGTTGAAACTTTCTTTTGATTGAGCAGTTTTGAAACACTCTTTTGTAGAATCTGCATGAGTAAATTTTGAGAACATTTAGGCCTATACTGAAAAAAGAAATATCTTCAAGTAAAAAATCACACAGAAGCATTCTGTGAAACTTTTCTGTGTTCTGTGCATCATCTAACAGAGTTGAACCTTTCTTTTGATTGAGCTGTTTTGAAACAATCTTTTTGTAGAATCTGCCTGTGGAGATTTGGAGAATATTGAGGCCTACGGTGAAAAACGAAATATCTTCCCATAAAAACTACACAGAAGAATTCTGTGAAACTTCCTTCTATTCTGTGCTTTCATCTCACAGAGTAGAACGTTTCTTTTGATTTGCACTTTTGAAAAACTCTTTAAAGAATCTGCAAGTGGACATTTGGAGCGCTTGCAGGCCTGTCGTGAAAAAGGGAATATCTACAATTAAAACTACACAGAAGCATTCAGTGAAACTTCTTTCTAATCTGTGCATTCATCTAAGATAGTAGAACCTTTCTTTTGATTGAACTGTTTTGAAACACTCTTTTTGAAGATACTGGAAGTGCACATTTGGAGAACATTGAGGCTTACTGTGAAAAACAAAATATCTTCCCATGAAAACTACGCAAAAGCATTCTTTGAAATTTTTTTCTATTCTGTGCATTCATCTCACAGAGTAGAAACTTTCTTTTGATTGAAGCAGTTTTGAAAAACTCTTTTAGTAGAATCTGCAAGTGGACATTTGGAGTGCTTTGAGGCCTATCATGAAAAAAGGAATACCTTCAATTAAAAACTACAAAGAGGCATTCTGTGAAACACCTTTCTGATCTGTGCATTCATCTTACAGAGTGGAATCTTTCTTTTGATTGAGCAGGTTAGAACCACACTTTTAGTAGAATCTGCAAGTGGACATTTGGAGATCATTGAAGTCTATAGTGAAAAACGAAATATCTTCAAGTAAAAACTACACAGAAAGATTCTGTGAAACTCCTTTCTGGTCTGTGCATTCATGTCAAAGAGTTTAACCTTTCTTTTGGTTGAGCTGTTTTGAAACACTCTTTTTGTAGAATCTGCAAGTGGATATTTTGGGAACATTGAGGCTGGTGGTGAAAAGCGAAATATCTTCCCTTAAAAACTACACAGAAGCATTCTGTGAAACTTCTTTCATTCTTTGCATTCATCTCACAGAGTTGAACCTTTCTTTGATTGAGCAGTTTTTGACACACTCTTTTTGTAGAATCTGCAAGAGGACATTTGGAGTGCTTTGAGGACTATCATAAAAGAAGGAATATCTTCAAATAAAAACTGCACAGAATCATTCTGTCAAATTTCTTTCTGATCTGTGCATTCATCTAACAGAGTTGTACCTTTCTGTTGAGTGAGCTGTTTTGGAACACCCTTTTTGTAGAAACTGCAACTGGACATTTGGAGAATATTGTGGCCTATGGTGAAAAAAGAAATATCTTCCCATAACAACTACACAGAAGCATTCTGTGAAATGTTTCTCTGTTGTGTGCATTCCTCTAACAGAGTTGAAACTTTCTCTTGATTGTGGTGTTTTGAAACACTCTTTTTGTAGAATCTGCAAGTAGACATTTGGAGAACATTGAGGCCTATGGTGAAAAATGACATATCTCTCCATAAAAACTACACAGAAGCATTATGTGAAACTTCTTTCTATTTGGTGTATTCATTTCAAAGATTTGAACGTTTCTTTTGATTGAGCAGTTTTGAAACACTCTTTTTGTTGAATCTGCATGTGCATATTTGGAGTACATTGAGGCCTCCAGTGAAAAAGGAAACACCTTCTTATAAAAACTGCACAGAAGCATTCTGTGAAACTTCTTTCTATTCAGTGCACTCATGTCACAGAGTAGAACTATTCTTTTTATTGAGCAGATTTGAAACACTCTTTTTGTAGAACTTGCAAGTGGACATTTGGAGAGCTTTTGAGGCCTGTGGTGAATAACAAAATAACTTTTCATAAAAGCTACACAGAAGTATTCAGTGAAGCTTCCTTCCATTTTGTGCATTCATGTCACAGAGTTTGAAACTTTCTTTTGATTGAGCAGTTTTGAAACAACCTTTTTGTAGAATCTGAAATTGGACATTTGGTGAACATTGAGGCCTATAGTGAAAAACAAATATCTTCTCATAAAACTACACAGAGGCATTCTGTGACACTTCTTCCTGAACTGTGCTTTCATCTAACACAGTTTAACCTTTCTTTTGATTGAGCTGTTTTGAAACACACTTTTTGTAGAATCTGCAAGTGACATTTGGAGAACATTGAGGCCTATGGTGAGAATCGATATATCTTCCATAAAAACTACACAGAAGCATTCTGTGAAACTTCTTTCTATTCTGTGCATTCATCTCACAGAGCTGAACCTTTCTTTTGATGGAGCAGTTCTGAAACACTCTTTTTGTAGAATCTGCAGGTGGACATTTGGAGCGCTTTGGGCCTACCGTGGAAAAAGATTATCTTCAAATAAAAATTACACAGAGTCATTCTGTGAAATTTCTTTCTCATATGTACATTCATCTAACAGAGTTGAAACTTGCATTTCATTGATCTGTTTTGAAACACACTTTTTGTAGAATCTGCAAGTGGAGATTTGGAGAACATGGAGGCCTGCGGTGAAAAATGAAATATCTTCCCACAAAAACTGCACAGAAGCATTCTGTGAAACTTCTTTCTATTCTTTGCATTCATCTCACATAGTAGAACCTTTGTTTGATGAGAAGTTTAGAAACAGTCTTTTTGTAGAATTTTCAAGTGGACCTTTGGAGAGCCTTGAGGCCTATGGTGAATAACGAAATATATCCTCATGAAAATTACACAGAAACATTCAGTGAAGCTTCCTTATACTCTGTGCATTCATATACAGAGTTGAAACTTTCTTTTGATTGGGCAGTTTTGAAACACTCTTTTTGTGGAATCTACAAGTGAACAATTGGAGAACATAGAGGCCTATGGTGAAAAACGAAAAATCTTACCATAAAACTACACAGAAGCATTCTGTGAAACTACTTTCTGATCTGTGCATTAATCCAACTGAGTTGAATATTTCTTTTGATTGATCTCCTTTGAAACAATCTTTTTGTAGAATCTGTAAGTGGACATTTGGAAATATTGAGGCCTATGGTGAAAAACGAATTATCTTACTATAAAAACTACACAGAAGCATTCTGTGAAACTTTTCCCTTTTCTGTGCATTCATCTCACAGTGTTGAAGCTTTCTTTTGATGGAGTGGTTATGATACACTCTTTTTGTAGAATCTGCAGGTGCACATTTGGTGAACATAGAGGCCCATAGTGAAAAAAAAGGAATATCTTCAAGTAAAAACTACACAGAAGCATTCTGTGAAACTTCTTTTCTGATCTGTGCATTCATCTAAGAGAATTGAACATTTATTTTGATTGAGCAGTTTTGAAACACTCTTTTTGTAGAATCTGCAAGTGGACATATGGAGAACATTGTGGCCTATGGTGAAAAACGAAATATCTCCCCATAAAAACTACACAGAAGCATTCTGTGAAATTGTTCTATTCCGTGCATTCACGTCACAGAGAAGAACTTTTCTTTTGATTTAGCAGTTTTGAAACACTCTTTTTGAAGAATCTGCAAGTGGACATTTGCAGTGCTTTGTGGCCTATTGTGGAAAAAGGAATATCTTCAAATAAAAACTACACAGAAGCATTCTGTGAAACTCATTTCTGATCTGTGCATTCATCCAACATTGGTTGAACATTTCTTTTGATTGATCTGTTTGAAACACACTTTTTGTAGAATCTGCAAGTGGACTTTGGAGAACATTGAGGTCCATAGTGAAAAACGAAATATCTTCCCTTAAAAACTACACAGCAGCATTCTGTGAAAATTTACTCTGTTCTGTGCATTCATCTAACGGAGTTGAACCTTTCTTTTGATTGAGCAGTTTGGAAACTCTCTTTTTGTAGAATCTGCAGGTGGACATTTTGAGCGCTATGGGCCTATCGTGGAAAAAGGAATATCTTCAAATAAAAACTACACAGAAGCATTCTGTAAACTTCTTTTTCACCTGTGCTCTAATCTAACAGTGTTGAACATTTCTTTTGATTGAGCTGTTTTGAAACACTCTTTTTGTAGAATCTGGCATCTGGAAATTTGGAGCACTTTCAGGCCTATAGTGGAAAAAGGAATACCTTCATATAAAACTCCCAGAAGCATTCTGTGAACTACTTTCTAATCCGTGCATTCTCTTACAGAGTGGAAACTTTCTTTTGATTGATCTGTTTGAAACATACTTTTTGTACAATCTGGAAGTGGATATTTGGAGAACATTGAGGCATATGGTGAAAACAAAATATCTTTCAATAAAAACTACATAGAAGCGTTCTGTGAAACTCCTTTCTATTCCACGCGTTCACCTCACGAGTAAAACTTTTCTTTTGATTGAGCAGTTTTGAAACACTCTTTTGTACAATATGCAACTGGACATTTGGAGCGCTTTGAGGCCTATCGTGGAAAAAGGAATATCTTTAAATAAAAACTACATGGAATCATTCTGTGAAACTAACTTCTGATGTGTGCATTCATCTAGGAGAGCTGAACCTTTCTTTTGATGACCTGTTTTGTGGACACTCTTTTTATAGAATCTGCAAGGGGACATTTGCAGAACATTGAGGCCTATGGTGGAAAAGAAATATCTTCTGAATAAAAACTAACAGAACCATTCTGTGAAACAACTTTCTTTTCTGTGAATTCATCTCACTGACTTGAACCTTTCTTTTGATTGAGCTGTTTTGAAACACTCTTTCCTGTATAAACTGCAAGTGGACACTTGGAGCGCTTTGAGACCTATCGGGAAAAAGGAATATTCTTCAAGATATAAACTACAGAGAAGCATTCTGTGAAACTTTTTTCCCGTCGTTGTGTTCTTCTTACAGAGTTGAACATGTTTTTGTGGATCTGTTTTGAAAAACTCTTTTTGTAGTATCTGCAAGTGGACATTTGGAAAACATTTAGGCCTATAGTGAAAAACGAAACATCTTCCCATAAAAACTACACAGAAGGATTCTGGTGAAATTTTTCTCTGTTCTGTGCATGCATTTACAGAGTTGAAACTTTTCTTGTGATTGAGCTGTTTTGAAAAGGACACCTTTTTTGTAAGAATCTGGCAAACGGAGAATTTGGAGAACATTGGTGGGCCTATGGAGAAAAACAAAATTATCTTCCCAATAAAACTACAACTAAAGGCATTCCTGTGAGACTTCCCTTTTCTAATTCAGTGCATTCATCTCACAGAGGATTTAACCTTTTGTTTATGATTGAGCAGTTTTTGACAACACCATCTTTTTGTAGAATTCTGCAAGTGGGAACATTTGTAGAGGCATTGAGGCCTTTGGGGTGAAAAATGAAATAATCCTCAAGTAAAAACTACAGCAGAAGCATGTCCTCCTGAAACTTATTTCAGATCTATTGCATTCATCTAAACAGGTTGAAAGAACATTTCTTTTGATTGAGCTGTTTTGAAACACTCTTTTTGGTAGAATCTTGCAAGTTGGACGATTTGGATGAACATTGAGGCCTACTTGGTGAAAAACGGGAATAATCTTCCCAATAAAAAAACATAATCAGAAGCAATTCTGTGGAACATTTTCTGGATCTGCGCATTCATTTAACAGAGTTTCAGCCTTTCTTTTGATTGAGATTGCCATTGGAAACACCACTTTTGGTAGAATTCTTCAAATGGTACATTTTGCGAAATTGGAAGCCTAAGGTGAAAACGAAATATCTATTCCTCATAAAAACTGGCAACATGTAAGCATTCTGGTGGAGGGAACTTCTTTTTTATTCATGTGCATGTGGGGGAGGTGGAGTGGATTCTAGTGGAAAAGAATGGAATGGAATGGAATGGAATAGATATGGAATTGACAGGAATGCAATGGAATGGAATGGAATGGAATGGGAATAGGATGAAAAAAAATACAGTGGAGTGTAAAGGAGTGAATGGAATAGAAGGAAGGCATGTGGAGTGGTGTTAACCGAATGGAATGGAAGAATGGAATGGAATGGAAGGAATGGAATTAATAGAATGGAATTTATGCCAATGGAAGAAGGAATTGAAGTCGAATGGGAAGAATTGTTTGCCATGGCCTGGAGAGGAGTGGAGTGGAATGGGAAAGTAAATGAATGGAATGCAAATAATGGATGGAATGGAATGCAGTGGATTGGAGTGTAGATGGAATGGAATGGATTGGACATGGAATGGAATGAAATGGAAAGATGAATGGAAGGAATGGATGAATGCAATGGAATGGGATGGAAAGTCAATGGGAATGAATGGAATGGAGAACAGTGATGGTGGAATGAAAAATGGAATGGAATGAATGGAATGAGGTGGGAATGGAGGGAAAGGGTAAGTTGGGAATTGGAATATGGATGAAGAGGAATGTAGGGTATTGAAGTGTAGTTGGATGGAAGCGAGTGGAAATGGAATTGGATTGGAATGGATTGGAATGGAATAAGAATGGAATGGAATTGAATGGAGTGAATGGAATTCAAAGATGCGTTGAATGGAAGAGAATGGATGAGAGTGGAATGGATGGAGGATGGATCAGGGATGTGGAAGAATGGAATGGAGTGGACTGGAATGTAGGCAAATGGGTGGAAGTAGTGGGAAGTGGGGACGGAGGTGGGGAAAGTGGAGAGGGAGGGGGGGGGGGGGGTGGAGTGGAGGGGGGGGGGAAAGGGGATTTTGGGGGGATGGTGGAGGGATGGGATGTGGAATAGAATGGAGGGATCGGAATGGTAAAGGGGAATGGAGATGCAGATGGTAAAATAGCAAAATTGGATTGGAATGGGTAATGATGGAGTATGGATAGGGAATGGGAAATGGAGTGGAATGAAGTGGAGTAGGTAGATGGAATAACAGTGGCATAGAGGTGGAAAAAATGGAAAATGGAATGTACATGCAAGGAATGGAGGCGGAGATGGAAGTAGTTTTGGATAGAGTGGAGTGGAAGAGTGGATGGAAGGAAAAAGTGGACAATTGAATAATGCCTAATGGCATGGAAATGGAGAGGGAGGGAGTGGGAGTGTATTGGTGGAATGGAGGGGAGAAGTGATTTAAGGTGGAGTGGAATGGAATAGAAATGGGAGTGGAGTGGGAGGAGGGGGAGGGAAGTAATGGAGCAGTGGAATCATTTTGTGATATGGGATTGGAATGGAGATGGTAGAATGGAAAAAAATGGAATGGAATTGAGTGCGTGGGGAGGTTGAATGGGAATGGGAGTTGGAATGGTGGAATGGAATGTAGTGGATTGGGGAATGGGGAGGGCGGATGGGGAAAGAATGGAATGGATGGAGTGGGTGGGAGACGGAGTGGAGTGGGGATGAGAAAGAGATGGGAAATGCTTAATTGAATGGAATGGAGGGGAATGGGATGGAGTTGGAGTGGATAAGTGGAATTGAATGTGGGAAAAAGAATTTGGAATGGGAAGAATGGAGCAGTGGGTGCAGAGGATCAGTGGAAAACATGGATTTTGTTTGAATGGAATGGAATGAAGGATGGAGTGGAGTGATTCTATGGAAATGATGGATTGGAAGGAATGGATGGAATGGAATGGAATGGAATGGATATGGGATGTGGGGAATGGTGGTAATGGTGGTGTGGATGGAAGAAGGAAAGAGCATGGGAGTGGTGTATGATGGGAGGGTACTGGAATGGAGGATGGGAGGGTAAACTGGAAGGGAGGGATGGGAGGAATGGAATACAGTGATTGAGAGGAGTGGAGTGGATTAAGGCATTTGAATTGAGTGAAAATGGAATGGATTGGAGTTATGGATGGATTCTAGTGGAAAGAATGGAATGGAATCGGAATGGAATGGAAAAGTTAATAGGAATGGAATGGAATTGGACATTGGGAGATGGTAAGTGGTTAGAATTGAATGGAATGGAAAAAAGTGCAGTGGAGTGAGGTGGAGTTGAAGGAGAAGAAAGGAACGGAGTGGAGTGGAGTGGAATACAGTGGAATTGAATGGAAAAAATGGAATGGAATGTAGTGCACTGGAATGGAGGCGAATGGTAAGTAGTGGAATACAGTGGAGTGGAGAGGAGTGGAGTGGAGAAAGGGGATTTCAATTGAATGGAACGGAATGCAATGGAATGGAAAGGAGAGGAGTGGAGTGCAGTGTATTGGAATTGAATGGTATGGAGAGGAGTGTAGAAGAGTGGAGTGGAATGGCAAGAAATGGAGTGGAGTGGAGAGGAAAGTCATAGAGTGGAATCATTTGGAATGGATTGGAATGGAATAGAATGGAACGCAGTGGATTGGATTGGAGTTGCGTGGAGTTGAATGGAATGGAGTGGAATGGAATGGAATGTAGTGGATTGGAATGGAGGCGAATGGGAAAGAATGGAATGCAATGGAGTGGAGACGAGTGGAGTGGATAGAGTGGATTTTAATTGAATGGAAATGGAATGAATGGATTGAGAGTGAGTGAGTGGAATGGAAAAAGATGGAATGGAATGGAAGGACGGAATGGAATGAATGAAAAATTGATTGGAATGGTAGTGAATGGAGAAGAAAGGAAGGAGTGGAGTGGATGGATGGTGTGGATTGCATAGAAGTAATGGGAATGGTATGAATGGGAATGGAATGGGAATGGCAGATGGACGTGGAGTGGGATTGGAGGAGATTGGGATTTGAATGCATATGGATGAAGTGGAATGGAAGATGGAAGGGAATGGAATTTGAAATGAAAGGAACAGAATATAAAAAGTGCAATGGAGTGCAGTGGAGAGAATGGAGAAGAATGGAAGGGAGTGGTGTGGAGTGGATGTAGTGGAATGGTATGTAATGTAATGAAATCGGACTGGAATGGAATGGAGTGGATTGCAATGAAGTCGAAGGTGAAGGAATGGAATGCAGTGGTGTGGAGATGCGTGTAGTGCAAACAGTGGACTTGAATTACGTTTAATAGAAATGAATCCATTTGAGGGAGTGGAGTGGATTCTAGTGGAAAATAATGGAAAGTAATGGAATGGAATGCAATGGAACGGAATGGAATGGAATGGAAAGGAATGGAATGATGGAAAAAAGTGCAGTGGAGTGCAGTGGATAAGGATGGAGAAGAAAGGAATGGAGTGGAGTGGATTGAGTGAATGGAGTGGAAGGGAATGGTAGGAATGGAATGGATTGGAATGGAATGGAATGCAATGGAATGGAATGGAATGGAATAAATAGAGTGGACAGGAATGGAGGCAAATGGGAAGGAATGGAATGCAGTGGTGTGGAGAGAAGTGGAGTGCAGAAGAGTCGAATGGAATGGAAATGGAGTGGGAATAGAATGGAATTAATGAAAAAGTGAAGTGGAGTGTAGTGGAATGGAATGGAGAAAGAAAGGAATGGAGAAGAGTGGTGTGGAATGTAATGTAATGTAATGTAATGTAACGTAATTGTGGAATGGAATGGAATGGAGTCAACCGAATGGAGGTGAATAGGAAGGATGGAATGCAGTGGAGTGGAGAGGAGTGGAGTGGAGAAGAGTGGATTTGAATTGGAATGGAAGGATGCAATGAAATGAAACGGAATGTGATGGAGGGGAGTGGAGTGCAGTGTATTGGAAATGAATTGTATGGATAGGAGTGGAGTGGAGTGGGCAGAATGGGAAGGAATGGAATGGAGTGGAAATGGAGGGAGTGGAGTGGAGTGTAGAGGAGTGGAGGACAGTAGAGTGGAATTCAGCTGGAATGGATTGGAATGGAATAGAATGGAATGGAATGCAGTGGATGGGATTGGAGTTGCGTGGAGTGGAATGGATGAATGGAATGGATGATGGAATGGAACGGAATGGAATGGAATGGAAAAAAGTGCAGTGGAGTGCAGTGTAGTGGAATGGAGAAGAAAGGAAAGGAGAGGCGTGGATTGCAATGGAGTAGAATGGTATGGAATGGAATGGAATGGAATGGATAGAGGAGGCGAATGGGAAAGAATGGAATGCAGAGAATGGAGAGGAGTGTAGTGGAGAAGAGGGATTGGAATGGGAATGGAATGGAATGGAAATGGAATGGAAGGGAATGATTGGAGTGGGAGTGGAGTGGATTCTAGGGAAAATGAGGGGAATGGAATGGGAATGGAAGGGAATCACATGGAATGGAGTGGAATGGAATGGAAAAAAGTGGAGTAGAGTGAAGTGGAGTGGAATGGAGAAGAAAGGAAGGGAGGGGAGTGGAGTGGAATGGAGTGGAATGGATGGAATGGAATGGATGGGATTGGAATGGAGTGGCTGGAATGGAGGCAAAATGGAAGGAATGGAATGCAGTGGAGTGCAGAGGAGTGGAGTGGAGAAGAGTGGGATTTGTATGGAATGGAATGGATTGGAGTGGAGTGGAGTGGATTCTAGAGGAAATGAATGGAATGGAATGTTATGGATTGGAATGGAATGGAAAAAAGTGCAATGGTGTGTAGTGGAGTTGAATGGAGAAGAAATGAAGGGGGTGGAGTGGAGTAGAATGGCGTGGAATGGAATGCAATGGAATACTATGTAGTACACTGGAAAGGAGGCGAATTGGAAGCAAATGCAATGCATTGGATTGGAGAGGAGTGGAGGGGAAGAAGAGTGAATTTGTATGGAATGGAATGAAATGGAATGAAGTGGAGTGGAGTGGAGTGAATTCTAGTGGAAAAGAATGGAATTGAATAGAACGGAATGGGAACAGAAGGAATGGAAGGGAAGGGAATGGAATGGAAATGGTATCAACGGAATGGAATGGAAAAATGTGCAGTGAAGTGGAGTTTAGTGGAATGGAGAAGAAAGGAAGGGAGTGGAAGGGAGTGTTATGGAGTGGAATGGAATGGAATGGAATGGAGGAGTAAACTGGAAGGGAGGGTGAAAGGGAAGGAATGGAATGCAGTGGGATTGGAGAGGAGTGGAGTAGAGTGCATTTGAATTGAGTGAATGAATGGAATGGATTGGGGTGTATTGGGAGTGGATTCTAGTGGGAAAGAATGGAATGGAATGGAATTGAAGGAATGGAATGAAATTTAATGGAAGGAATGGAATGAAAAAAGTGCAGTGCAATGTAGTGGAGTTGAAAGGGGAGAAGAAACGAGGATAGTGGAGTGGAGTGGAAATAGAGTGGAATTGAATGGAAGGAATGGAATGGAATGTAGTGCACTGGAATGGAGGTGAATGGTAAGCAATGGAATACAGTGGAGTGGAGAGGAAGTGGAGTGGAGAAAAGTGTATTCAGTTGAATGGAATGGATGCAATGGAATGGAATGGAGTGGGTGGAGTGCAGTGTATTGGAATTGAATGGTATGGACAGGAGTGTAGTGGAGTGGAATGGAGTGGAGTGGAGTGGAGTGTAGAGGAGTGGAGAATAGTAGAGTGGATTCAGGTGGAATAGATTGGAATGGAATAGAATGGAAATGGAATGGAATGCAGTGGATTGGAACGCAGTTGCGTGGAGTGAAATGTAATGGAATGGAAGGAAAGAAATGGAATGGAATGGAAAAAGTGCAGGGAGTGTAAGTAGTGGAATGGAGAAGAAAGGAGGGAGAAGGGGGGATTGCAATGGAGTGGAATGGAATGGAATGGAAAGGAATGGAATGGAATGGAATTGAATGGAATGGAAAAAAGTGCTGTGGAGTGTAATGTAGTGGAATGGAGAAGAAAGGAAGGGAGAAGGGTGGATTGCAATGGAGTGGAATGGAATGGATGGAATAGGGAGGCAAATGGGAAAGAATGGAATGCAGATATTGGAGAGGAGTGGTAGCAGAGAAGAGTGGATTTGAATTGAATGGAATGGAATGGAAAGGATTGGACGGGAGTGGAGTAGATTCTACGGTAAAAGAAGGGAATGGAATGGAGTGGAATGGAATGGAATCGCATGGAGATTGGGAATGGAATGCAAATGGAATGGAATGGTGGAATGGAAAAACTGCATTGGAGTGCAGTGGAGTGGAATGGAGAAGAAAGGAAGGGAGTGGAGTGGAGTGGATTCGAGTGGAATGGAATGGAATAATGGGCATGGAATGGATTGGATTGGTATGGAGTGGACTGGAATGGAGGCAAAACGGAGGAACGGAATGAGTGGAGTGCAGAGCAGTTTAGTAGAGAAGAGTGGATTTGTATTGAATGGAATGGAAGTGGATTGGAATGGAATGGATTGGAGTGGAGTGGAGTGGATTCTAGTGGAAATGATGGAATGGAATGGAATTTATGGATTGGAATGGAACGGAAATGGAATGGAATGGAATGGAAAAAATGGAAAAAAGTCCAGTGGTGTGTAGTGGAGTTGAATGGAGAAGAAAGGAAGGGAGTGGAGTGGAGTAGAATGGCGTGGAATGGAATGGAATGGATTACAATGTAGTGCACTGGAAAGGAGGAGAATGGGAAGGAACGAATGCAGTGGATTGGAGAGGACAGGAGGGAGAAGAGTGAATTTGGCATGGAATGGAATGGAATGGAAGGAATCAGAGTGGAATGGAGTGAATTCTAGTGGAAAAGAGTGGAATTGAATAGATGAAATGGAACGGAATGGGAACAGTGGAGGAAGGGAAGGGAAGGAATGGAATGGAATGGAATGGAATGGAAAAAATGTGCAGTGGAGTGTGAGTGTAGTGGAATGGAGAAGAAAGGAAGGGAAGTGGAATGCAGTGTTATGGGTGGAATGGAATGGAATGGAATGGAATAAACTGGACGGAGTGTGGAATGGAAGTAATGGAATATAGTGGGTTGGAGAGGATGGAGTGGAGTAGAGGCATTTGAATTGAGTGGAAATGGAAATGGAGGAGAATTGGAGTGGTAGTGGGAGTGGATCTATGGAAAAGAATGGAATGGAAATGGAAAGGGAATGGAATGGAATGGATGGAATGGAATGGAATGGGAAAAAGTGCAGTGCAGTGAGTGGAGTTGAAGGGAGAAGAAAGGAAAGGTAGTGGAGTGGAGTGGAATAGAGTGGAATTGATTGGAAAGTAATGGAATGGAATGTAGTGCACTGGAATGGAGGCGAATGGTAAGCAATGGAATACAGTGGAGTGGAGAGGAGTGGAGTGGAAAAAGTGGATTTCAATTGAATGGAATGGAATGCAATGGAATGGAATGGAGTGGAGTGGAGTGCAGTGTATTGGAATTGATGGTATGGAGAGGATTGTAGTGGATGGAGTGGAATGGGAAGGAATGGATGGAGTTGAGTTGATGGAGTGGAGTGGAGGGTAGTAGAGTGGAATGAGGTGGAATGGATGGGAATGGGATAGAATGGAATGGAATGGAATGCAGTGGATTGCAATGGAGTTGCATGGACCTGGGACTGGAATGGAACGGAATGGAATGGAAAAGCAATGGAAAAAAGTGCAGTACAGTGCAGTAGATTGGAATGGAGAAGAAATGAAGGGATTGGGGTAGAGTGCAATGGAGTTGAAATGCAATGGAATATGGACTTGAATGGAGTCCTAAATGGGAAAAATAGAATGCAGGATTGGAAAGGAGTGTAGAGAGGAGAAGAGTGGATTTGGAAATTGAAGGTAATGGAATGGAAAGGATTGGAGGGGATTGGGGTATATTCTAGTGGAAAACAAGGGAATGTAAATGGAACAGAAAGGAAAGAACTGCAGTGGAGTGCAGTTGAGTGGAATGGAGAAGAAAGGAGGGAGAGGACTGGGGTGGAATGGATAGGAATGGAATATAATTGAATTGAATGGAAGGGAATGTAGTGAATGGAAAAAAGTGCTTGGAGTGCAATTGGAGTGGAATGGAGAATAAAGGAAGGGAGTGCGGAGGAGTGGAGTGGAAAGTGGGAAAGGAATGAATGGAATGGAATGGAATTGTAATGGAAAGGATTAGAACTGGAATGGAGACGAATGGGAAGGAATGGAATGCAGTGGAGTGGAGAGGAGTGGTGTGGAGAAGAGTGGATTTTGAATCAATGGAACGGAATGGAATGAAAATAATGGAATGGAATGGAATGGGAAGGAATGGAATGGAATGGAATGGGAAGGAATGGAAAAAATGCAGTGGAGTGCAGTGGAACCGAATGCAAAGAAAGAAGGTGTGGAGTGGAGTGGAGGTGGAAGTGGGAATGGAAATGAAATGGAGTGGAATGAGAATGGAGTGGAGAAGATGGAATTGATGGAATGGATGAAAATGGAGTGTACTGGAATGGACGATGAAAGGAAAGAATGAATTGGAGTGGAGAGGAAATGGAATGAGAAGAATGGATTTGAAAACGGATTGGAATGGGAAGGAATGGAAAAGAAAGAAAAAAGTCAGGTGGAATGTAGTGGGAGTGTAATTGAAGAAGAATGGAAAGGAGTTGAGTGGAGTGGAATGGAGTGGATGGGGGAATCGGAATGGAATGGAAGGAATGGATTGGAATGGAGGGCAATATATGGGAAGGAAGGAATGCATTGGACAGAGTGGATGGAGAAGAGCGAGTTGAATGGAATGGGAATGGAATGGAACTGCAAGTGGAGTGGATTCTAGTGGAAGAATGGAATGAATGGAATGCAGTGGAATGGATGGAATGGATGGAATGTGTGGAATGCAAGGGAGGAGAGTGGAAGGAATGGAATGAACAGAGTGGAGTGAGAGAATGAATTCCCAGATCAATGGAAATGGATGCAATGGAATGGATGGAATGGAATGAAATGCAGTGGAATGTAGTGGAGTGGAATTGGAGTAGAATGGAATGGAATGGAATTGAATGCAATACAATGGAAATGGAATTAAAAAATGGAATGGAAAGGATAATGGGATGGAGTACAGTGTAGTGGAAATGAATGGAATGGAGAGGAGTGTTGCGGGATGGGAGTTCAATGGGAAAGGAATGGAATGGAATGGAGTGGAATGGAGTGAATTAGATTGGATTGAAGGTGATGGAATGGAATCTAATGGAATGGAATGCTGTGGATTGCAGTGGAGTTGCGTGGCAAGAAGGGATGGAAGGAAAGGAAATGGAGTGGAAGAAATGGAATGGAATGAATGGAAAGAATGGAATAGTAATAGAAAGGAGAAAAGTGCAGTGGGAGTGCAGAGGAGTGGAATGGAAGAAAGGGAAGGGAGTGAAATTAGACTGGAATGGCAAATGGCATGGCCATGCAATGGAATGGAATGGAATGGAATGGAAACATTAGTAGACGGGGAATGGAGGCGAATGGGTAGGGAATGGAATGCAGTGGAACTGGAGAACAGTGGGGAGTGGAGAAGAGTAGATTGGAATTGAATGGAATGGAATGTAAAGGAATGGATTGGACTGGGAAGTGGATTACTAGTGTAAAAGGAATGGAAATGGAATGGAATGGAATGGAATGGAATGGAATTGGAATGGAAAAAAAGTGCGTTGGGTGCAAGTGGAAGTGGAAGGAGAAGAAGGAAGGGAGTGGAGTGCAGTGGACTGAGTGAAACAGATTGGAACGGAATGGAAATGGAATGCAATGAAGAATGGAATGGAATGGAATGGAATGGAATGGAAAAAAAGTGCGGTTGGGTGCAGTGGAGTGGAAGGAGAAGAAAGGAAGGGAGTGGAGCATAGTGGAATGCAGCGGGTGAATGGAATGGAGGAGTGGTAAAGTGCGTGACTGCAGTGGAGTAGAATGGAGAAGAAGGAAGGGGAGAAGGGAGGGAGGTGGAAGATGGTTTGGAATGGAATGGATTGGATGCCAATGGAGTGTACTGGAATGGTGGCAAAAGGAAGGAATGAATGCAGTGTAAGTGGAGGGAGAAGAGTGGATATTTTATGTAATGTAATGTAATGTAATGGATTGGAGTGGAGTGGAGTGGATTCTAGTGGAGAGAGAATGGAATGGAATGGGATAGATGGGAATAAAAGTGCGTGGTGCAGTGGAGTGAATGGAGAAGAAAGGAAGGGAGTGGAGCACAGTGGATGCAGCGGAGTGGAATGGAATGGAATGGAGGGTAAAAGTGCTGTGACGGCATGGTAGAGAGAAAAGAGGGAGGGAGGAAGGGGGAGTGGAATGTAATGGTTTGGAATGGAATGGATTGGAATGCAATGGAGTGTACTGGAATGGAGGCAAAAGGGAAGGAATGGAATGCAGTGTAGTGGAGTGGAGAAAAGTGGATTTTTTAATGAATGGAATGTAATGTAATGGATTGGAGTGGAGTTGGAGTGGATTCTAGTGGAAGAGAATGGAATGGAATTGATGGAAATGAATGGAATGGATGGATAGAATGGATTGGATGGATTGGAAATGGAATGGAATGGAATGCAAAGGAATGGAATGGAATGGAAATGGAAAATTGCAGTGGATTGAAGTGGAGTGGAAATAGAGAAGAAAGGAAGCTAGTCGAAGTGGAGTGGAATGGATGGAATGGAAATGGAATGGATGCAATGGAAGGAGGGGAATGGAAAATGGAATGCAGTGCGTGGAGAGGATGGATTGGAGAAGAGTGAATTGATTTGGAATGAATGGAATGAATGGAATGGAATGGAGTGCAATGGAACGAGGGAATGGGAAAAAAATGGAATGCAGTGCAGTGGAGAGGATTGGATTGAGAAGAGTGGAATTTGATGGAATGGAATGGAAATGAAGTGGAGAGGAGTGCATTGGACTCTAGTGGAAAAGAATGGAATGGAATGCCAATGGAAGGAACGAAAGGAACAGAACAGAATGGAATGGAATGGAAGGGAAGGAATGGAAAAAGTGCAGTGGAGTGTAGGGGAGTAGAAAGAAGAAGAAAGAAAGGGAATTGAAATGGAGTGTTATGGAGTGGAATGTAATGGAATGGAATGGATAGGAATGGAATGGAATTGAATGGAATGAGTTGACAGGAATTGGAGGCGAATGGAGGAATGGAATACAGTGGATTGGAAAGAAGTGGAGTGGAGAAGAATGCAGTTGAATTGAATGGAATGGAATAGATTAGAGTGTAGTGGAGTGGATTCTAGTAGAAAAGAATGGAATGGAATGGAACGGAATGGAATGGGAATGGACGGAAAAAGGGCGTGGAAAGTGTGTAGTGGAATTGATGGAGAAGAAGCAATGGAATGGAGTGGAGTGGATGGAGTGGAGTGGAATGGAATTTTATGGAATGGTATGGAATGGGAATGGTATGGATTGGAGTCGAATGGAGGAGAATGGAAAGGAATGGAATGCCCATGGAGTGGAGAGGAGTGGAGTGGAGAGGGGTGGATTTTGAATGGAATGGAATGGAATGGAATGGATTTGAGTGGAGTGGAGTGGATAATAATGGAAAAGAAAGGAATGGAATTGAATGGTTTGGATCGTATGGATTGGAATGGTTTTGGAAAGGAATGGAATGCAATGGAATGGAATGGAAGGAATGAAATGGAATGGACTAGAATTGAATGGAATGGAATGGAAAAATTGCACTGGATTTGCATGGAGTGGAATAGAGAAGAAAATAGCTAGTAAGAGATGGAATGGAACAATGGAATAATGGAAATAGAAAGGAATGGATGGAGTGGAGTGGAATGGAGGCGAATGGGAAAAAATGGAATGCAGTGGAATGGAGAGGAATTGGGAGTGCAGAAGAGTGAATTTGATGGAATGGAGATGGGAACGAAGTGGTAGACGAGTGCAGTGTATTCTAGTGGAAAGAATGGAATGGAATGCATTGGAATGGAAACGGAATGGAACTGGAACACAATGGAATGGAATGGAAAGGATAGAAAAAATTGCAGTGGAGAGTAGTGGAGTGGAAAGGAAAAGAAAGAGAGTGGAATGGAGTGTTATGCAGTGAGTGGAATGGAATTTGCTGGAATGGTATGGAAGAATGGTATGGATTGGACTCGAATGGAGGAGAATGGAAAAGGAATGGAATGCCATGGAGTGGAGAGGAGTGGAGTGGAGAGGGGTGGATTTGAATGGAATGGAATGGAATGGAATGGATTTGGAGTGGAGTGGAGTGGATACTACTGGAAAAGAAAGGAATGGAATTGAATGGTTTGGAATCGTATGGATTGGAATGGTTTGGAAAGGAATGCAATGCAATGGAATGGAATGGAAAGGAATGAAATGGAATTGACTGGAATTGAATGAAATGGAATGGAAAAAATTGCAGTGGATTGCAGTGGATTGGAATAGAGAAGAAAAGAGCTAGTGGAGTGGAGTGGAATGGAGTGGAATGGAATGGAATGGAATAGAAAGGAATGGAATGGAGTGGAGTGGAATGGAGGCAAATGGGAAAAAATGGAATGCAGTGGAATGGAGAGGATTGGGGGCAGAAGAGTGAATTTGATGGAATGGAATGGAATGGAATAGAATGAAGTGGAGACGAGTGCAGTGTATTCTAGTGGGAAAGAATGGAATAGAATGCAATGGAATGGAACGGAACGGAACGGAACAGAATGGAATGGAATGGAATGGAAAGGAATGGAAAAAATTGCAGTGGAGAGTAGTGGAGTGGAAAGGAAAGAAAGAAAGATAGTGCAATGCACTGTTATGGATTGGAATGGAATGGAATGGAACGGAATGGAATGGAATGGAATGGAATGGAATGCAATGAAATAGAATGGAATGGAGTTCACTGGAATGGAGGCGAATGGGAAGGAATGGAATACACTGGATTGGAAAGAAGTGGAGTGGAGAAGACTGCACTTGAATTGATTGGAATGGAATGGATTCGAGTGTAGTGGAGTGGAATCTAGTAGAAAATAACGGAATAGAATGGAATGGAATGGAACAGAATGGAAAAAAGGGCAGCGGAGTGTAGTGGAGTTGAATGGAGAATAAAGGAATGTAGTGGAGTGGAGTGGAATGGAATGGAATGGAATGGAATGGAAGAAAATTGCAGTGGATTGCAGTGGAGTGGAATAGAGAAGGAAGCTAGTGGAGTGGAGTGGAATGGAGTGGAATGGAATGGAATGGAATGGAATGGAATGGAATGGAATGGAATGGAATAGATTGGAATGGAATGGAGTGGACTGGAATGGAGGCGAATGGGAAGGAATGGAATGCAGTGGAGTGGAGAGGATTGGAGTGGAGAAGAGTGAATTTTAATGGAATTGAATGAAGTGGAGAGAAGTGCAGAGGATTCTAGTGGAAAAGAATGGAATGGAATGCAATGGAATGGAATGGAAAGGAACGCATCGGAATGGAATTGGACGGAATGGAAAGGAATGGAAAAATGTGCAGTGGAGTGTAGTGGAGTGTAAAGGAGAAGAAAGAAAGGGAGTGGAATGGAGTGTTATGGAGTGGAATGGAAGGGAATGGAATGCAATGGAATGGAATGGAATGGAATGAAATGGAATGGAATGCAACGGAATAGAATGGAATAGAGTTGACTGGAAAGGAGGCGAATGGGAAGGAATGGAATACAGTGGATTGGAAAGAGGTGGAGTGGAGAAGAGTGCACTTGAATTCAATGGAATAGAATGTACTTGAGTCTAGTGGAGAGGATTCTAGTAGAAAAGAATGGAATGGAATGGAATGGAATGGAATGGAGAGGAATGGAACGGAATGGAGTGGAATGGAATGGAATGGAATGGAATGGAATGGAATAAATGGCAGCGGAGTTTAGTGGATTTGAATGGAGAAAATGGAATGAAATTGTGTGGAGGGGAATGGAGTGGAATGGAAGGGAATGGAATTAAATGGAGTGCACAGCAATGGAGGCAAATGGGGAGGAATGGAATAAAGTGGGGTGGAGAGGAGTGGAGTGTAGAAGAGTGGATTTCAATTGAATGGAATGCAATGCAATGGAATGGAATGGAATGGAATGGAATGGAATGGAAAAAAGTGGAGTGGAGTGCAGTGAAGGTGAATGGAGGAGAAAGGAAGGGAGTGGAGTAGAGTGGAATGGAGTGAATGGAATGGAATCTAGTGGAATGGAGTCGAGTGGAATGGAGGCGAATGGGACGAATTGAATACAGTGGAGTGGAGAGGAGTTGAGTAGAGAAGACTGGATTTGAATTGAGTGGAATGGAATGCAATGAAACGAAATGGAATGGAGTCGAGTGGAGTGGAGTGCAGTGTATTGGAATTGAATTTTATGGAGAGGAGGGTAGTGGACTGGAGCGGAATGTGAAGGAATGGAATAGAGTGGAGTGGAGAGGAGTGGAGTGGAGTGGAGTGGAGGGTAGTAGAGTGGATTCAGGTGGAATGGATTGGAACGGAATAGAATGGAATGGAATGGAATGCACTGGATTGGAATGGAGTTGCGTGGAGTGGAATGGAATGGAATGAAATGGAATGGAATGGAATGGAAAAAAGTGCAGTGGAGTGGAATGGAGAAGAAAGGAAGGCAGAGGGGAGGAGTGCAATGGAGTTGAATTGAATGGAATGGAATGGAAAGGAATGTAATGGAATTGAATTGAATGGAATTGAGGCAAATGGGAAAAATGGAATGCAGAGATTGGAGAGAAGTGTAGTGGAGAAGAGTGGATTTGAATGGAATGGAATGGAATGGATTGGAGTGGAATGGAGTATATTCAAGTGGGAAAGAAGGGAATGGAATGAAAGAAATTAATGGAATGGAATGGAATAGAATGGAATGGAATCAGATGGAATGGAATAGAATGGAAGGCAAAGGAATGGAATGCAATGCAATGGAATGGAAAAAAGTGCAGTGGACACCAGTGGGGTGGACTGCAGTAAAACGGAAGGGAGTGGAGAGGAGTAGAATGGTGTGGAATGGAATGGAATGAAATGGAATGGAATGGAGTGGACTGGAATGGAGGTAAAAGGAAAGAATGGAATGCAGTGGAGTGCAGAGGAGTGGAGTGGAGAAAAGTGGATTTGTATTGAATGGAATGGAATGGATTGGAATGCAATGGAATTTAATGTAATGTAATGTAAAGGAATGGAATGGAAAGGAAAAACTGCAGTATAGTGCACTGGAGTGTAATAGAAGAAGAAAGGAAGGGAGTGGAGTGGAGTGGAATGGAGTGGAAAAGAATAGCATAGAATGGAATACAATGGAATGGAATGGAGTGGACTGGAATGGAGGCGAATGGGAACGAATGGAATGCAGTGGAGTGGAGGAGAGTGGTGAGGAGAAGAGTGAACTGGAATGGAATGGAATGGAATGGAATGGAATGGAATGGAATGGAATGCAATGGAATGAAGTGGAGTGTAGAGAAGTGGATTCCAGTGGAAAAGAATGGATTGGAATGGAATGGAAAGGAATGAAATGGAAAGGTACAAAACGGAATGGAATGGAAAAATGTGCAGTGGAGTGTAGTGGAGTAAATGCAGAAGAAAGGAAGCGAGGGGAATGGAGTGTTATAGAGTGGAGTGGAATGGAATGGAATGGAATGGAATGGAATTGAACGGAATGGAATGCAATGGATTGGTATGGAATGAAATGGAGTTGACTGGAATGGAAGCGAATGGGAAGGAATGGAATACAGTGGATTGGAGAGGAGTGGAGTGGAGTAGAGTGCATTTGAATTGAATGGAATAGAATGGAATGGATTGGAGTGTCGTGGAGTGGATTCTAGTGGAAAAGAAGGGAATGGAATGGAATGGAAAGGAAAGGAACGGAATGGAATGGAAAAATTTTCAGTGGACTGTAGTGTAGTTGAATGGAGAAAAAAGGAAGGGAGTGGAGTGGACTGGAATGCAGTGGAATGGAATGGAAAGGAGTGGAATGGAATGTAGGGCACTGGAATGGAGGCAAATGGTAAGGAATGAAATACAGTGGAGTGGAGAGAAGTGGAATGGAGAACAGTGGATTTCAATTGAATGGAATGGAATCCAATGGAATTGATTGCAGTGGAGTGGAGTGGAGTGCACTGTATTGGAATTAAATGGTATGGAGAAGAGAGTAGTGGAGTGGAGTGGAGTGGAATGGGAAATAATGGAATGTGGTGGATGGAGTGGATGGTAGTAGAGTGGAATCAGGTGGAATGGACTGGAATGGAATAGAATGGAATGGAATGGAATGCAATGGATTGGAATCGAGTTGCGTGGAGTGGAATGGAATGGAATGGAATGGAAAGGAATGGAATGGAATGGAAATGAACGGAATGGAATGGAATGGAAAAAAGTGCAGTGGAGTGCAGTTGGAGTGGAATGGAGAAGAAATGAATGGAGTGGAGTGGAGTGCCACTGAGGGAGTGAGGTGGAGTGCCACGGAGGGGAATGGAATGCAATGGAATGGAATGGAGACAAATGAGAAAGTAGGCAAAGAAGAGTTTGGAAAAGAGTGCAGAGAAGAGAGGATTTGAACTGAAGGGAATGGAATGGAATGGACTCGAGAACAGTGGAGTAGATTCTAGTGGAAAAGAAGGGAATGGGAAGGAATGGAATGGAATGCAATGGATGGTATGGAATGGAATGCAATGGAATGGTATGGAATGGAATGGAATGGAATGCAATTGAAAGGAAAGGAATGGAATGGAATGGGAAAAAGTGCAGTGGAGTGCAGGGGAGTGGAATGGAGAAGAAAGGAAGGGAGTGGAGTTGAGTGGAATGGAGTGGAATGGAATGGAATGAAATGGAATGGAATGGAATGGAATGGATTGTAATGGAATGGAGTGGACTGGAATGGAGGCGAAAGGGAAGGAATGGAATGCAGTGGAGTAGAGAGGAGTGGTGTGGACAAGAGTGGATTTGATTCAGTGGAATGGAATGCAATGGAATGGAATGGAATGGAATGCAGTGGATTGGAGTGTAGTGGATTGGAAGAGAATGGAATTTAAAGGAAAGTAATGGAATGGAATGCAATGCAATGGAACGAATGAAAAGGAATGGAATGGAGTGAGTTGGGTGTAGAGTATTCTAAATTAATGGAATAGAGAGCGGTGGAGGGCAGTGGAGCGGAAAGGGAAGAATGAAATGGAGTGGAATAAATTGGAGTGGAATGGAGGGCAGTAGAGTGGATTCAGTTGAATGGAATGGAATGGAATGGAATGAAATGGAATGCAGTGCTTTTGAGTGGAGTTGCGTGTAGAACGGAATGGAATAGAATGGAATGGAATGGAATGGAATCCAACAGAATGGATTGGAAAAAGTGCAGCAGAGTGCAGTATAGTGGAATGGAGAAGAAAGGAAGTTAGTGGAGTGGAGAGGAATGGAGTGGAATGGAAAGGAATGGAATGGAATAGAAAGGAGTGGACTCAAATGAAGGCGAATAGAAAGGAATGGAATGCAGTGGAGTGGAGAGGAGTGCAGTGGAGAAGAGTGTATTTGAATTGAAAGGAATGGAATGGAATGGATTGGAGTGTAGTGGAGTGGACTGTAATGGAAAAGAATGGAATTGAATGGAATGGAATGGAATGGAAAGTAACGGAATGGAATGGAATGCAATGGAATCTAACGGAATGGAATGGATTGGAATGGAATGGAAAGGAAGGAATTGGAATGGAATGGAACGGAACGAACGGAACGGAATGGAATGGAATGGAATGGAATGGAATGGAATGGAATGGAATGGAATGCATTGGAATGGAATGGAATGGATAAAACTGCAGTGGAGTGCAGAGGAGTGGAATGGAGAAGAAAGTAAGGGAGTGGAGTGGAGTGGAATGGAGTGCAATGGAATGGAATGGAAAGGAATGGAATGGAATGGAAGAGAATAGAATGGAATGGAAAGGAATGGACGGAACAGAAAAATGGAAGGGAATGCAATGGAAAAGAATGGAAAGGAATGGAATGGAAAGGAGTGGCCAGGAATGGAGGCGAATGGGAACGAATGGAATGCAGTGGCATGAGAGGACTGGAGTGGAGAAGAATGAATTTCAATGGAATGGAATGGAATGGAATGGAATGGAGTGGAGTGGAGTGGAGTGGAATGGAATGGAATGGAATGAAACAGTATGGAACGGAATGGAATAGAATGGAATGAAATGGAAAAAATTTCATTGGAGTGTAGTGGAGTGGAGGGCAGAAGAAAGGAAGGTAGTGGAATGGAGTGTTATGAAGTGGAGTGGAATGGAATGGAATAGCATGGAATGGAAAGGAATGGAATGGAATGGAAAGGAGTGGCCAGGAATGGTGGCGAATGGGAACGAATGGAATGCAGTGGCATGGAGAGGACTGGAGTGGAGAAGAATGAATTTCAATGGAATGGAATGGAATGGAATGGAATGGAATCGAATGGAATGGAATGGAGTGGAGTGGAGTGGAGTGGAATGGAATGGAATGGAATTAAACACTATAGAACGGAACGGAATAGAATGGAATGAAATGGAGAAAATTTCAGTGGAGTGTAGTGGAGTGGAGGGCAGAAGAAAGGAAGGTAGTGGAATGGAGTGTTATAAAGTGGAGTGGAATGGAATGGAAAGCATGGAATGGAATGGAATGGAATTGAATGGAATGGAATGGAATTGAACGGAACGGAATACAATGGATTGGAATGGAATGGAATGGAGTTGACTGGGATGGAGGAGAATGGAAGGAATGGAATACAGTGGAATGGAAGGAAGTGGAGTGGATTAGAATGCCTTGAATTGAATGGAATGGAATGAATTAGAGTGTAATGGAGTGGATTCTAGTAGAAAAGAATGGAATGTGATGGAATGGAATGGAATGGAATGGAAAAAAGGCAGTGGAGTGTAGTGGAACTGAATGGAGAAGAAAGGAAGGCAGTGGAGTGGAGTGGAATGGAATGGAAAGGAATGGAATGGAATGGAATGGAGTGGAATAGAATGAAATGGATTGGAATGGAATGGAGTGGATTGGAATGTAGGGGAACGGTTAGGAATGGAACGCATATGAGTGGAAAGGAGTGGAGTGAACAGTGTTGAATTGAAAGGTATGGAATGGAATGGGTTGGAATGGAGTTTAGTGGATTCTAGTGGAAAAGAGGGAATAAAGTGGAATCGAATGGAATGGCATGGAAGGGTATGGAGAAAAGTGCAGTGGAGTTTAGTGGAGTGGAATGGAGAAAAATGGAAGTGAGTGGAATGGAGTGGAATGGAATGGAATGGAATGAAACAGAATGGAGTGGGCTGGAAGAGAGGCGAATGGGAAGGAATGGAATGCAGTGGAGTGGAGAGGAGTGGAGTGGAGAAGCGTGGATTTTGAATTGAATTGAACGGAATGGAATGGATTGTAGAGGAGTGGAGTGGATTAAAGTGGAAAATAATGGAATGGAATGGAATGCAATGGAATGGAATGGAAAAAAGTGTAGTGGATAGAATGTAGAGAAAGCAAGGGAGTGGAGTGGAGTGGAATGGGTGGAATTGAATGGAATTGAATGGAATCAAATGGAATGGAATGCAGAGGATTGAGGTGGAGTGGATTGGAGTAGAATGAAATGGAATGAAAGTAATGGAATGCAATGGAACACAATGGAACCGAATGAAAAGGAATGGAAAGGAATGAATGGAGTGGAGTGGAGTGTAATGCAGTGTATTTAATTGAATGGAATGGAGAGGAGTGGAGTGGAGTGGAGTGGGAAGTAATGGAATGATGTGGAGTGGAGTGGAGAGGAATGGAGGAGAATAGAGTGGATTCATGAGGAATGGAATGGAATGGAATAGAATAGAATGGAATCAAATGCAGTGGACTGGAGTGGAGATGCGTTGAGTGGAATGGAATGTAATAAAAGGGAATGGAATGGAACGGAACAGAATGTATTGGAACAGATCGGAATGGAATGCAATGGATGGAAAGGAATGTAATGGAATGAAAAAAGTGCAGTGGAGTGCAGTGGACTGGAATGGAGAAGAAAGGAAGGGAGTGGAGTGGAGTAGAATGGAGTGGAATGGAATGGCATGGAATGGAACGGAATGGAATGGAATGGAATGGAATGGAATGGAGTGGTTTGGAATGGAGGCGAATGAGAACGAATGGATTGCAGTGGAGTGGAGTGGATTGGAGAAGAGTGGATTTGAATTGAAAGGACTGGAAAGGAATGGATTGGAGTGGAGTGGAGTGGATTCTAGTTGAAAAGATGGAATGGAAAAGACAACAATGGAATGGAATTGAAAAAGTGCAGGTGCATGCAGTGGAGTGGAACTGAGAAGAAAGGACGGGAGTGGAGTGGAGTAGAATGGAGTGGAATGGAATGGAATTGATTGGAGTGAAGTGGAGAGGAATCTAGTGGAAAGAATGGGAGGGAATGGAATGGAATGGAATGGAATGGAATGGAATGGAATGGAATGGAATGGAATGCAATGGAATGGAATGGAAAAAAGTGCAGTGGAGTGCAATGGAGAAGAAAGGGACTGCAGTAGAGTGTAATGGACTGGAAAGTAATAAAATGGAATTTAATGGAATGAAATGGAGTGAACTGGAATGGAGCTGAAAGGAAAGTAATGGAATTCAGTGGAGTGGAGAAGAGTGGAGTGGAGAATATTGGATTTGAATGAAATGGAATGGAATGTATTGGAGTGGAGAGGAGTGGATTCTGGGCAAAAAGAACGGAATGCAGTGGAAAGGAGTGGAATGGAATGGAATGGAATGGAATGCATTGGAATGGAATGGAATGGAATGGAATGGAATGGAATGGAATGGAAAAAAGTGCAGTGGAGTGCAGTGGAGTGGAATGGAGAAGAAAGGAAGGGAGTGGATTGGAGTGGAATGGAATGAATGGTATGGAATGGAATGGAGTGGAATGCAACGAATTGGAGTGGACTGGTATGAAGGCAAAAGGGAAGGAGTGGAATGCAGTGGAGTGGTGAGGATTGGAGTGGAGAAGAGTGAATTTTAATGGAATGGAATGAAGTGGAATGGAGGGCAGTGGATTCTAGTGGAAAAGAATAGAATGGAATGGAATAAAATGCAGTGGAGTGTAGTGGAGTGGAAAGGAGTAGGAAGAAAGGGAGTGGAATGGAGTGTTATGGAATGGATGGAATGGAATGGAATGGAATGGAATGGAATGGAATAGAATGGAATGGAGTCAACTGGAATGGAGGCGAATGGAAGGAGTGGAATACAGTGGATTGGAGAGGAGTGGAGTGTAGAAGATTGAACTTGAATTGAATGGAATGGAATGCACTTTAGTGTAGTGGAGTGGACTCTAGTGGAAAAGAATGGAATGGAATGGAATGGAATGGAATGGAATGGAATGGAATGGCATGGAATGGAAAAAAGTGCAGTGGAGTGTAGTGGAGTTGAAAGCATAAGAAGGGAAGGCAGTGGAGTAGAGTGGAATGGAGTGGAATGTAATGTCATGGAATGGAATGGAATGGAAATGAATGGAGTGCACCGCAATGGAGGCGAATGGGAAGAAATGGAATATAGTGGATTGGAGAGGAGTGGAGTGGAGAAGAGTGGATTTGAATTGAATGGAATGGAATGCAATGCAATGGAATGGAATAGAATGGAAAAAATTGCAGTGGAGTGGAATGGAAGAAAAAGAAGGGAGTGGATTAGAGTGGAATGAGTGAAATGGAATGGAATGGAATGGAATCGACTGGAATGGAGGCGAATGTGAAGGAATGGAATGCAATGGAGTGGAGAGGAGTGGAGTGGAAAGAATGGAGTGCACCGCAATGGAGGCGAATGGGAAGGAATGGAATAAAGTGGATTGGAGAGGATTTGAGTGGAGAAGAGTGGATTTGAATTGAATGGATTGGACTGCAATGCAATGGAATGGAATAGAATGGAAAAAAGTGCAGTGGAGTGCAGTGGAGTGGAATGGAGAAGAAAGAAGGGAGTGGATTAGAGTGGAATGGAGTGAAATGGAATGGAATGGAATCGACTGGAATGGAGGTGAATGAGAAGGAATGGAATGCAGTGGAGTGGAGAGGAGTGGATTGGAAAAGAGTGGATCTGGAATTCAATGGAATGCAATGCAATGAATGAAACGGAATGGAATCGAGTGGAGTGGAGTGCAGTGTAGTGGAATTGAATTTTATGGAGAGGAGTGTAGTGGAGTGGAGAGAATGGAAAGGAATGGAATGGAGTGGAGTAGAGTGGAGTGGAATGGAATTGAATGGAGGGTAGTAGAGTGGATTCAGGTGGAATGGATTGGAATGGTATAGAATGGAATTGAATGGAATGCAGTGGATTGGAAAGGAGATGCATGGAGTGGAATGGAATGGAATGGAATGGAATAGAACAAAGGGCGGTGGAGTGCAGCGGAGTGGAATGGAGAAGAAAGGAAGGGAGAGGGGAGAGTGCAATGGAGTGGAATGGAATGGAATGGAATAGAATGGAGTGGAAAGGTCTGGAATGGAGGCGAATGGGAAATAATGGAATGCAGAGATTGGAGAGGAGTGTAGTGGAGAACAGTGGATTTGAATGGAATGGAATAGAATGGAATGGATTGGAGTGGAGTGTAATAGATTCTAGTGGAAAGAAAGGGAATGGAATGCAAAGGAATGGAATGGAATGGAATGTGATGGAACGGAACGGAATGGAATGTATATAAGGGCAGTGGATTGCACTGGGTGGAACGGAGAAGAAAGGAAGAGAATGGAGTGGAGTGGAATGGAGTGGGAAAGAATGCAATGGAATGGAATGGAACAAAATGGAATGGAATTGACTGGACTGGAATGGAGGTGAAAGGGAAGGAATGGAATGAAGTTGAGTGGAGGGGAGTGGAGTGGAGAAGAGTGAATTTGAATGGAATGGAATGGAATGGAAAGAAGTGGAGTGGAGTGGAGTGGATTCTAGTGGAAAAGAATGGAATGGAATGGAATGGAACGGAATGGAATGGGATAGAATGGAATGCAATGGAATGAGAAAAGAGCAGTGGAGCCTAATGGAGAAAAAGGAAGGGAGTGGAATGGAGTGTTATAGAGTGGAATGGAATGGAATTGAAATGACTGGAATGGAATTGAAATGACTGGAATGGAATACCACGGAATGGAATGGAATGGAAGGGAGTTGAGTGGAATGGAAGCAAAATGGAAGGAATGGAATGCAGTGGATTGGAGCGGAGTGGAGTGAAGAGGGCATTGAATGGAATGGAATGGAATGGAATGCATTGGAAGGTAGTGGAGTGGATTCTAGTGGAAAAGAATGGAATGGTATGGAATGGAATAAAGTACAGTGGAGTTTAGAGAAGTTGAATGGAGAAGAAAGGACAGAGTGGAGAGGAGTGGAATGGCGTGGAATGGAATGGAATGGAATGCAAGTAATGCACTGGAATGGAGGGAATGGGAAGGAATGGAATACAGTGGAGTGGAGAGGAGTGGAGTGGAGAAGAGTGGATTTCTATTGAATGGAATGGAATGCAATCGAATGGAATAGAATGGAGTGGAAAAAACTGCAGTGGATTGCAGTGTAGTGGAATGGAGAAGAAAAGAAGGGAGTGGAGTGCAGTGGAATGGAGTGAAAAGGAATGGCATGGAATGGAATGGGATGGAATGGAATGGATGGAATGGAATGGAATGGAATGGAATGGAAAAAAGTACAGTGGAGTGTAGAGGAGTTGAATGGAGAAGAAAGGACAGGAGTGGAGAGGAGTGGAATGGTGTGGAATGGAATGGAATGGAATGCAAAGTAATGCACTGGAAATGGAGGGGAATGGGAAGGAATGGAATACAGTGGAGTGGAGAGGAGTGGAGTGGAGAAGAGTGGATTTCAATTGAATGGAATGGAATGCATCAATGGAATAGAATGGAGTGGAAAAAACTGCAGTGGATTGGCAGTGTAGGGAATGGAGAAGAAAAGAAGGGAGTGAGTGCAGTGGAATGGAGTGAAAAGGAATGGCATGGAATGGAATGGAATGGAATGGAATGGAATGGAATGGAATGGAGTGTACTGGAATGGACTCGAATTGGAAGGAAAGAAATGCAGTGAAGTGGAGAGGAGTGGAGAACAGTGGATTTGAATTGAAAGAATGCATTGGAATCGAATGGAGTGGAGTGAAGCGGAGTGGATTCTAGGGGAAAGAATGTAATGTAATGTAATTATAATGTAGGGGAATGGAATGAAATAGAATGGAATGGATTGGAATGGAATGGAAAGGAATGAAATGGAATGGAATGGAATGAGGGTATTGGAATGAAGGGGCGAATAGGAAGGAAGGGAATGCAGTGGAGTGGAGAGGAGTGGAAGTGGAAAACCGTGGATTTGAATTGAATGGAAGAATGCAATGGAATGTGAAGGAATGGAATGCAATGCAGTGGAGTGGAGTGAGTGGAATGGAGTAGCATGGAATGGAATGGAAAAGTAATGGAGTGGAATTGAATACAATGAATGGAATGGAAATGGAGTGGAGTGCAGTTTATTGGAAATGAATGGAATGGAGAAGAGTGTGGTGGATTGGAGTGGAAAGGGAAGGATTGAAATGGAGTGGAGTGGAGTGGGGTGAATGGAGGGGAGTAGGTTGAATTCAGGTGGAATGGAATGGACCGTAATGGGATGCAGTGGATTGGAGTGGATTGCGTGGAGGGGAATGGAATGGAATGGAATGGAATGGAATGGAATGGATTGAAATGGAATGGAAGGGAATGGAATAGAATGGAATGGAATGCAGTGGATTGGAAAGAAGGCGAATTGCAAGGAATGGAATGCAGTGGTATGCAGAGGAGTGGAGTGCAGAAGAGTGAATTTGAATTGAATGGAATGGAAAGGAATGGATTGGAGTTGATTGGATTCTAGTATAAAAGAATGAAATGGAATGGAATGGACTGGAATGGAATGGAATGGACTAGAATGGAGTCGATTGGGAAGGAATGGAATGCGGTGGAGTGCAGAGGAGGGGAGTGGAGAGAGTGGATTTGAATTCAATGGAATGGAAAGCAATGAATCGGAGTCTATTGGATTCTAGTATAAAAAATGAAATGGAATGGAATGGAATGGAATGGACTGGAATGGAGTCGTTTGGGAAGGAATGGAATGCAGTGGAGTGCAAAGGAGGGCAGTGGAGAAGAGTGGAGTTGAATTCAATGGAATGGAAAGGAATGAATCGGATCTATTGGATTCTAGTATATAAAGAATGAAATGGAATGGAATGGAAGGAATGGACTGGAATGGAGTCGATTGGGAAGGAATGGAATGCAGTGGAGTGCAAAGGAGGGGAGTGGAGAAGAGTGGATTTCAATTGAATGGAATGGAATGCAATGAATGGAATAGAATGGAGTGGAAAAAACTGCAGTGGATTGCAGTGTAGTGGAATGGAGAAGAAAGAAGGGAGTGGAGTGCAGTGGAATGGAGTGAAAAGGAATGGCATGGAATGGAATGGAATGGAATGGAATGGAATGGAATGGAATGGAAAAAAAGTACAGTGGAGTGTAGAGGAGTTGAATGGAGAAGAAAGGACAGGAGTGGAGAGGAGTGGAATGGTGTGGAATGGAATGGAATGGAATGCAAAGTAATGCACTGGAATGGAGGGGATGGGAAGGAATGGAATACAGTGGAGTGGAGAGGAGTGGAGTGGAGAAGAGTGGATTTCAATTGAATGGAATGGAATGCAATCGAACGGAATAGAATGGGGTGGAAAAAACCGCAGTGATTGCAGTGTAGTGGAATGGAGAAGAAAAGAAGGGAGTGGAGTGCAGTGGAATGGAGTGAAAAGGAAATGGCATTGAATGGAATGGGAATGGATGGAATGGAATGGAATGGAATGGAATGAATGGAATGGAATGGAATGAGGAATGGAATGGAATGGAATGGAATGGAATGCAATGGAATGGAATGGAATGGAATGGAAAAAGTACAGTGAGGTGTAGAGGAGTTGAATGGAGAAGAAAGGCAGGAGTGGAGAGGAGTGGAATGGTGTGGAATGGAATGGAATGGAATGCAAGGTAATGCACTGGAATGGAGGGGAATGGGAAGGAATGGAATACAGTGGAGTGGAGAGGAGTGGAGTGGAGAAGAGTGGATTTCAAATTGAATGGAATGGAATGCAATCAAAATGGAATAGAATGGAGTGGAAAAACTGAAGTGGATTGCAGTGTAGTGGAATGGAGAAGAAAGAAGGGAGTGGAGTGCAGTGGAATGGAGTGAAAATGAATGGCATGGAATGGAATGGAATGAATGGAGTGTACTGGATGGACTCGAATTGGAAGGAAAGAAATGCAGTGAAGTGGAGAGGAGTGGAGTTGAGAACAGTGGATTTGAATTGAAAGAATGCATTGGAATCGAATGGAGTGGAGTGAAGGGGAGTGGATTCTAGGGAAAGAATGTAATATAGGGGAATGGAATGAAATAGAATGGAATGGATTGGAATGGAATGGAAAGGAATGAAATGGAATGGAATGGAATCGAGGTATTGGAATGAAGGCGAATAGGAAGCAAGGGAATGCCGTGGAGTGGAGAGGAGTGGAGTGGAAAAGTGGATTTGAATTGAATGGAAAGGAATGCAATGGAATGTGAAGGAATGGAATGCAATGCAGTGGAGTGGAGTGGAGTGGAATGGAGTAGCATGGAATGGAATGGAAAGTAATGGAGTGGAATTGAATACAATGAAATGGAATGGAATGGAGTGGTGCAGTTTATTGGAAATGAATGGAATGGAGAGGAGTGTGGTGATTGGAGTGGAATGGGAAGGAATGAAATGGAGTGGAGTGGAGTGGGGTGGAATGGAGGGGAGTAGGTTGGATTCAGGTGGAATGGAATGGACTGTAATGGGATGCAGTGGATTGGAGTGGAGTTGCGTGGAGGGGAATGGAATGGATGGAATGGAATGGACTGAAATGGAATGGAGGGAATTGAATAGAATGGAATGGAATGGAGTGGATTGGAAAGAAGGCGAATTGCAAGGAATGGAAGGCAGTGGTATGGAAGTAGTTGAGTGCAGAAGAGTGAATTTGAATTGAATGGAATGGAAAGGAATGGATTGGAGTTGATTGGATTCTAGTATAAAAGAATGAAATGGAATGGAATGGACTGGAATGGAATGGAAATGGAATGTGGAATGGAATGGAGTCGATTGGGAAGGAAGGAATGCGGTGGAGTGCAAGAGGAGGGAGTGGAGAAGAGTGGATTTGAATTCAATGGAATGGAATGAAATGGAATGGGATGGAATGGAATGTAATGCAGTGGACTGGAGTGGAGTGGATTGGAGTACAGTGGAAAGGAATGGAATAATGGAGTGGAAAGGAATGCAGTGGAACAGAATGAAAAGGAATGGAATGGAGTGGAGTGCAGTGTATTTGAAATGAATGGAATGGAGGTGAAGTGGAAGGACTGGAATGGGAAGGAATGGAATGCAGTGGACTGGAGAGGAGTGGAGTGGACAAGGGTAGATTTGAATGGAATGGAATGGAATGGAATGGACTGGATTGGAGTGGAGTGGATTCTAGTGAAAAGAATGGATTTAAA
>NW_022097659.1:0-51743 GCF_006542625.1 Nomascus leucogenys
GTTTTACATATTGGTAAATATATATGTAGAAAAGTAATTTTTTTTTTAGATGGAGTCTCACTCTATTGCTCAGGCTATAGTGCAGTGGCATGATCTCTGCTCACTGTAACCTCTGCCTCCCAGGTTCAAGTGATTTCTGGCTAATTTTTGTACTTTTAATAGAGATGGGGTTTCATGTTGGCCAGGTTGGCCTCGAACTCCTGACCTCAAGTGGTCTGCCTGCCTCAGCCTCCCAAAGTGCTAAGATTACAGGCGTGAGCCACCGCACCTGACCTTTTTTTTTTTTTTTTGAGACAGAGTCTCGCTTTGTCACATCACCCAGGCTGGAGTGCAGTGTGTGATCTTGGCTCACTGCAACCTCTGACTGCTGGGTTCAAGCGATCCTCCTGCCTCAGCCTCCCCAGTAGCTAGGATTACAGGCGCACACCACCACACCTGGCTAATTTTTGTACTTTTAGTAGAGACGGGGTTTCACCATGTTGGCCAGGCTGGTCTTGAACTCCTGACCTGAAGTGATCCACCTGCCTCTGCCTCCCAAAGTGCTGGGATTACGGTCGTGAGCCACTGCGCCCAGCCTAGAAAAGTAATTTAAACATGGGTGTAAAGACATACATGATAGTGCTTAGACTTGGGATGAAGGAAATAAGACTAGTGTGTTAGTTATTTATTGCTACATAACATTATTACCACAAAATGAATGGCTTAAAACTAGACACATTGATTATATTTATTATCTCACAGTTTCTGTGGATGGAGAATCTGGTGTCAAGCAAAGTCCTATGGATGGTTAAAAAAAAAGAAGAAGGCTCGGCACGGTGGCGCACGCCTGTAATCCCAGCATTTTGGGAGGCCGAGGCCAGCAGATCGCCCTGAGGTCAGGAGTTCGAAACCAGCCTGGCCATCAAGGTGAAACCCCGTCTTTACTAAAAATACAAAAATTAGCTAGGCATGGTGGTGCGCATATGTAATCCCAGCTACTCTGGAGGCAGAGGCAGGAGAGTCGCTTGAACCCAGGAGGCAGAGGTTGCAGTGAGCCAAGATTGCCACTGCACTCCAGCCTGGGTGACACAGTGAGACTTCGTCCAAAAAAAAAAAAAAAAAAAAAGGAAAAGGAATCTGGGCAAATGTTGGGAGTTCCTTGATTAGGTTTCAAGGCCTAGGAATAATTATCTGTGGTTCTTGGTTCCATCCTCAAGGCCATTGTTTCTGTCCTTGGAGTCATCCTTTCTTTTTCAGGAAAGGTAGTATGTATTTTCAGCTGAGTAGTTTTATCAGCCTACTTCCTGTGAGTAGAATTTGGGGAGTCTGTCTCCCTTCATTCTGTACTCTGTCCCTTTTGGTTTAAGTCTGCAGTATTTCTGCTGAAATATTTCCCTCAAGGTTTTCAGTCTTTGGTTGATTCGAATGGTGTTGACTCGCTTAGATAAAAGCCCCACCTTCGATCTTGGCTTTGCCTTCTGTGAGTCTTTCTCTGTTTTGGGATTGTGCTCAAATGACTGAGAGAACACCCGTAAGCTTCCTAGAGGCTCTCTGGTTTGATTTAAAAGGATCTGTGAGGCACCACCTTTAATGTCTTAAAAGGGCCCTTTGTTAGAGCTGAATAAAGTCTCATGTGGCTGCATAACATTTTGGTAAACGATGGACTGCATATGAGACGGGTGGTAGGCGGGTGCAGTGGCTCACACCTGTAATCCCAGCACTTTGAGAGGCTGAGGCAGGTGAATCACTGAGGTTGGAAGTTCAAGACCACGATGGCAACATGGTGAAACCCCGTCTCTACTAAAAATACAAAAATTAGCCAAGTGGCAGGGTATGGTGGCTTTACACTTAATCCCAGCCACTTTGGGAGGCCGAGGCGGGCAGATCACAAGGTCAAGAGATCAAGACCATCCTGGCCAACATGGTGAAACCCCCATCTCTACTAAAAATAGAAAAATTAGCTGGGCGTTGTGGTCACGCCTGTAGTCCCAGCTACTCAGGATGCTGAGGCAGAAGAATCACTTGAACTCGGGAGGCGGAGGTTGCAGTGAGCCGAGATCGTGCCACTGCACTCCAGCCTGGGCAACAAGAGCAAGACTCTGTCTCAAAAAAAAAAAAAAAAAAAAAAAAAAAAAAATTAGTTGAGTATGTGGCGCACGCCTGTAATCCCAACTGCTTGGGAGGCTAAGGCATGAGAATTGCTTGAACCTGGGAGGTGGAGGTTGCAGTAGCTGACATCAAGCTGCTGCACTCCAGCCTGAGTGACAAAGTGAGACTCTTGTCTAAAAAAAAAAAAAAAAAAAAAGACGGTGGTTCCAGCTGGGCACCCCTTTAATCCCAGCCTACTCAGGAGGCTGAGGTGGGGAGGATCATTTGAGACCAGGAGTTCAATACCACCCTGGCAACATAGTGAGACTCTGTTTCCAAAAAATAAAAATAAAATATGTAGGGTATGAGGCTGGCGGCACACCCTGTAGTCCCAACTACTCTGGAGGCCTAAAGTGGAAAAATCACCTGAACTCCGAGTTTGAGGCTATATGAAGCATGATCACACCACTGCACTTCCAAACCTGGGTGATAGAGTAAGTCCTCATCTCTAAAAACAAACAAAGAAAAAGATGGTGATCCCATCATTTTATAATACTGTATATTTTTACTATACCTTTTCTATGTTAGCTACACAAATACTTACCACTGTGTTACAATGTCCACAGTATTCAGTACAGTCACATGCTTTACAGGTTTGTAGCCTAGAAGCAATAGGCTATATCCATATGGCAACAAAAGCCAAAATTGACAAATGGGATCTAATTAAACTAAAGAGCTTCTGCACAGCAAAAGAAACTACCATCAGAGTGAACAGGCAACCTACAAATGGGAGAAAATTTTTGCAAACATAACTCATCTGACAAAGGGCTAATATCCAGAATCTACAATGAACTCAAACAAATTTACAAGAAAAAAACAAAACAACCCCATCAAAAAAGTGGGCAAAGACATGAACAGACACTTCTCAAAAGAAAACATTTATGCAGCCAAAAACACATGAAAAAAATGCTCATCATCACTGGCCATCAGAGAAACGCAAATCAAAACCACAGTGAGAATACCATCTCACACCAGTTAGAATGGCCATCATTAAAAAAGTCAGGAAACAACAGGTGCTGGAGAGGATGTGGAGAAATAGGAACACTTTTACACTGTTGGTGGGACTGTAAACTAGTTTCAACCATTGTGGAAGTCAGCTGTGGCGATTCCTCAGGGATCTAGAACTAGAAATACCATTTACCCAGCCATCCCATTACTGGTATATACCCAAGGACTATAAATCATGCTGCTATAAAGACACATGCACACATATGTTTATTGTGCACTATTCACAATAGCCAAGACTTAGGAACCAACCCAAATGTCAACAATGATAGACTGGATTAAGAAAATGTGCACATTATACACCATGGAATACTATCAGCCATAAAAAAATGATGAGTTCATGTCCTTTTGTTAGGGACATGATGAAACTGGAAAACATCATTCTCAGTAAACTATTGCAAGGACAAAAAACCAAACACCGCATGTTCTCACTTATCGGTGGGAATTGAACAATGAGAACTCATGGACACAGGAAGGGGACATCACACTCCGGGACTGTTGTGGGGTGGAGGGAGGGGGGAGGGACAGCATTAGGAGATATACCTAATGCTAAATGACGAGTTAATGGGTGCAGGCAAAACAACATGGCACATGGATACATATGTAACAAACCTGCACATTGTGCACATGTACGCTAAAACCTAAGTATAATAATAAAAAAAAAAAGTTAGCTGGGCGTGGTGTATGAACCTGTAGTACCAGCTACTGGGGAGGTTATGGTTGGAGAATCATTCTAAGCCAGGAATTTAAAGCTGCAGTGAGCTGTGACTGCACCACCACACCCCAGCCTGGATGACAGAGTGAGGCCCCATCTCTTAAAATTAAAAAAAAAAAAAAGCACGATAAGTCAATACTATTATGTTGTATTAAAAATAAAAATAATTCATCTTATTCTTGGAAGAATAATTCCTTTGGAGAAAAAATGTGAATAACATTTTATGTCCAAAAATATCTTGTAGGTCTCAGAGCTTATTAAAAAATGCATATAATACACCTTAAAAAAAATTGGCTATATCATATAGCCTCTGTGTGTAGTAGGCTATACCATCTAGGATTGTGTAAGTACACTCTATGATATTCACACGATGAAAAATTGCCAATGTTGCATTTGTCAGAATGTATCCCTGTCATTAAGTGATGCCTAACTGTATTCTGATCTTTTGATGTTAACTGGTGTTCCAGCAAAAAACATTAGAGGAAGACCCTCAGCTTTTTCCTCTAAACCACATTGTCTTAAATTTATTGTCTATTGCCATGTCATAGGCTCAGAATTTCCCAACCAACCAAATCCTGATTCCTTTTTGTTTAGCAGTTTCCCCCTTCAATTTATCTCTTTCCTCATATTTTACTATAAGCAGCAAGTAAACAGAAGGTACCTTAAATACTTTGCTTAGAAATCTCCTTGGCTGGCGGGGCGCAGTGGCTCATGCCTGTAATCCCAGCACTTTGGGGAGGCCGAGGCAGGTGGATCACTTGAAGGTCAGCGAGTTTGAGACCAGCCTGGCCAATATGGTAAAACCCATTTCTACTAGAATTACAAAAATTAGCCAGGTGTGGTGGCGTGTGCCTGTAGTCCCAGCTACTCAGGAGGCTGAGCAGGAGATTCGCTTGAAGCCAGGACACAGAGGTTGCGGTGAGCCGAGATCACGCTGCTGCAACTCAAGCCTGGATGACAGAGCGAGACTCTGTCTAAAAAAAGAAGAGAGAAGGAGAGAAAAGAAATCTCCTTGGCTATATATCGAAGTCTATCTCTTAAAAATTCTCCTTTCCACATAACTGCATAAGCTTTCTGCCACCACACAACAAAGATCCCTTTTCCTCCAGTTTCCAATAACATGTTCCTCCCTTCCACTTGTGGCCTCCCCAGCAGCATCCCTCAAAGGTCCTAGATTCCTACTGACATCCTGTTCAAGGTGATTTCAACTTTTATCGTGCTCCTTTCAAATTCTTCCAGCCTCTACTCACTACCCAATTCCAAAGCCATTCTCACATTTTTAAGGTACGTGTTATAAACTAGCACCCCATTCCAAGTATAAAATCTAGCAGCAGTTTTCTATTATTGCATTAAGAAATTACCACACATTTAGTGGCTTACAACACCACACATTTACTGTCTTTGTAGTTTGTATGAGAAGTCTGGACATTGCTTAGCTAGGTGCTCTGCTTAGGGTCCCCACAGGCTACAATCAAGGTGTTGACAAAGCTTTTTATTTTTATTTATTTATTTATTTTTGAGACACAGTCTTTTTTTTTTTTTTTTTTTTATTATACTTTTAGGGTTTTTTTAGGGTACATGTGCACAATGTGCAGGTTTGTTACATATGTATCCATGTGCCATGTTGATTTCCTGCACCCATTAACTCGTCATTTAGCATTAGGTGTATCTCCTAATGCTGTCCCTCCCCCCCTCCCCCCACCCCACAACAGTCCCCGGAGTGTGATGTTCCCCTTCCTGTGTCCATGAGTTCTCATTGTTCAATTCCCACCTATGAGAGAGAACATGCGGTGTTTGGTTTTTTGTCCTTGCGATAGTTTACTGAGAATGATGTTTTCCAGTTTCATCCATGTCCCTACAAAGGACACGAACTCATCATTTTTTATGGCTGCATAGTATTCCATGGTGTATATGTGCCACATTTTCTTAATCCAGTCTATCGTTGTTGGACATTTGGGTTGGTTCCAACTCTTTGCTATTGTGAATAGTGCCACAATAAACATACGTGTGCATGTGTCTTTATAGCAGCATGATTTATAGTCCTTTGGGTATATACCCAGTAATGGGGATGGCTGGGTCAAATGGTATTTCTAGTTCGAGATCCCTGAGGAATCGCCACACTGACTTCCACAATGGTTGAACTAGTTTACAGTCCCACCAACAGTGCAAAAGTGTTCCTATTTCTCCACATCCTCTCCAGCACCTGTTGTTTCCTGATTTTTTAATGATGGCCATTCTAACTGGTGTGAGATGGTATCTCACTGTGGTTTTGATTTGCATTTCCTCTGATGGCCAGTGATGATGAGCATTTCTTCATGTGTTTTCTGGCTGCATAAATGTCTTCTTTTGAGAAGTGTCTGTTCATGTCCTCTGCCCACTTTTTGATGGGGTTTGTTTGTTTTTTCTTGTAAATTTGTTTGAGTTCATTATAGATTCTGGATATTAGCCCTTTGTCAGATGAGTAGGTTGCAAAAATTTTCTCCCATTCTGTAGGTTGCCTGTTCATTCTGATGATAGTTTCTTTTGCTGTGCAGAAAGCTCTTTAGTTTAATGAGATCCCATTTGTCGATTTTGGCTTTTGTTGCCATTGCTTTTGGTGTTTTAGACATGAAGTCCTTGCCCACGCCTAATGTCCTGAATGGTATTGCCTAGGTTTTCTTGTAGGATTTTAATGGTTTTAGGTCTAACATATAAGTCCTTTAATCCATCTTGAATTAATTTTGTATAAGGTGTAAGGAAGGGATCCAGTTTCAGCTTTCTACATATGGCTAGCCAGTTTTCCCAGCACCATTTATTAAATAGGGAATCCTTTCCCCATTTCTTGTTTTTGTCAGGTTTGTCAAAGATCAGATAGTTGTAGCTATGCGGCATCATTTCTGAGGGCTCTGTTCTGTTCCATTGATCCTATGTCTCTGTTGTGGTACCAGTACCATGCTGTTTTGGTTACTGTAGCCTTGTAGTATAGTTTAAAGTCAGGTAGCGTGATGCCTCCAGCTTTGTTCTTTTGGCTTAGGATTGACTTGGCGATGCGGGCTCTTTTTTGGTTCCATATGAACTTTAAAGTAGTTTTTTCCAATTCTGTGAAGAAAGTCATTGGTAGCTTGATGGGGATGGCATTGAATCTATAAATTACCTTGGGGCAGTATGGCCATTTTCACGATATTGATTCTTCCAACCCATGAGCATGGAATGTTCTTCCATTTGTTTGTATCCTCTTTTATTTCATTGAGCAGTGGTTTGTAGTTCTCCTTGAAGAGGTCCTTCACATCCCTTGTAAGTTGGATTCCTAGGTATTTTATTCTCTTTGAAGCAATTGTGAATGGGAGTTCACTCATGATTTGGCTCTCTGTTTGTCTGTGATTGGTGTACAAGAATGCTTGTGATTTCTGTACATTAATTTTTGTATCCTGAGACTTCGCTGAAGTTGCTAATCAGCTTAAGGAGATTTTGGGCTGAGACAATGGGGTTTTCTAGATATACAATCATGTCATCTGCAAACAGGGACAATTTGACTTCCTCTTTTCCTAATTGAATACCTTTATTTCCTTCTCCTGCCTGATTGCTCTGGCCAGAAATTCCAGCACTATGTTGAATAGGAGCGGTGAGAGAGGGCATCCCTGTCTTGTGCCAGTTTTCAGAGGGAATGCTTCCAGTTTTTGCCCATTCAGTATGATATTGGCTGTGGGTTTGTCATAGATAGCTCTTATTATTTTGAGATACGTCCCATCAATACCTAATTTATTGAGAGTTTTTAGCATGAAGGGCTGTTGAATTTTGTCAAAGGCTTTTTTCTGCATCTATTGAGATAATCATGTGGTTTTTGTCTTTGGTTCTGTTTATATGTTGGATTACATTTATTGATTTGCGTATGTTGAACCAGCCTTGCATCCCAGGGATGAAGCCCACTTGATCATGGTGGATAAGCTTTTTTGATGTGCTGCTGGATTCGGTTTGCCAGTATTTTATTGAGGATTTTTGCATCAATGTTCATCAAGGATATTGGTCTGAAATTCTCTTTTTTGGTTATGTCTCTGCCAGGTTTTGGTATCAGGACGATGCTGGCTTCATAAAATGTGTTAGGGAGGATTCCCTCTTTTTCTATCGATTGGAATAGTTTCAGAAGGAATGGTACCAGTTCCTCCTTGTACCTCTGGTAGAATTCAGCTGTGAATCCATCAGGTCCTGGACTCTTTTTCGTTGGTAAGCTATTGATTATTGCCACAATTTCAGAACCTGTTATTGGTCTATTCAGAGATTCAACTTCTTCCTGGTTTAGTCTTGGGAGGGTGTATTTGTCGAGGAATTTATCCATTTCTTCTAGATTTTCTAGTTTATTTGCATAGAGGTATTTGTAGTATTCTCTGATGGTAGATTGTATTTCTGTGGGATCCGTGGTGATATCCCCTTTTTCGTTTTTTATTGCATCTATTTGATTCTTCTCTCTTTTCTTCTTTATTAGTCTTGCTAGCGGTCCATCAATTTTGTTGATCTTTTCAAAAAACCAGCTCCTGGATTCATTAATTTTTTGAAGGGTTTTTTGTGTCTCTATTTCCTTCAGTTCTGCTCTGATTTTAGTTATTTCTAGCCTTCTGCTAGCTTTTGAATGTGTTTGCTCTTGCTTTTCTAGTTCTTTTAATTGTGATGTTAGGGAGTCAATTTTGGATCTTTCCTGCTTTCTCTTGTGGGCATTTAGTGCTATAAATTTCCCTCTACACACTGCTTTGAATGGAGACACAGTCTTGATTTGTCACCCAGGCTTAAGTGCAGTGGTGGTATCATAGCTCACTGCAGCCATGACATCCCACCTCAGCTTCTTGAGTAGCTTGGATTACAGGCTCATGTCACCATGCCCAGCTAATTTTTAAATTTATTTTTGTAGAGACAGGATCTTGCTATGTTGCCCAGGGTGGTCTCGAACTCCTGGGCTCAAGCGATCCTCCCACCTCGGCTTCCCGAAGTATTGGGATTACAGGTGTGAACCACAGGACCCAGAAAACAAAGCTTTTAATTGGAGACTTAACTATAGAAACATTTTCTTCTACATTCCCACAGTTGTTAGCAGCATTCAGTTTTTCACAATTGTAGGATTCGCTGCAGCTTGCTTCTTCAAAGCCAGCAAAAAGAGAGAGAATCTGTTAGTAAGTTGGAGTTATATAATGTAATGTGATCATAGGAGTGACATCCCATCACCTTTGCCATGTTCTACTGTGTAGAAGCAAGTCACAGGTCTCACCCATACTCAAAAGGAGAGAAATGCAGAAGGGTAACAATACCAGGAGGTGGAAACCATGGAGGCCTATCCTAAAGTTTGTCTGCCACAACTAGGGTGAGAATCAAAGAGACCTTAAACTTAAAGATTTGCTTGTTTTGTTAAAAAAAAAAATCTGAAACATAAGAAGAAAACTAAAAATAAATATACCCTGACAAACGACATGAAGTTATATAATCAGATATCACAGGAATAAAAAAGTAGGAGTGTATCTAATAGAAAATATAAATGTATTAGTCCATTGTCACACTGCTAAGAAGAAATACCTGAGACTGGGTAATTTATAAAGGAAAGAGGTTTAATTGACTCACAGTTCAGCATGGCTGGGAAGGCTTAAGGGAACTTACAGTCATGGCAGAAAGGGAAGCAAACACGTCCTTCTTCACCTGGGGGAAGGAAGGAGAAGTGTCGGTCCCAAAGGGGAAAAGCCCCTTATAAAACCATCAGATAGGTCAGGTGCGGTGACTCATGCCTGTAATCCCAGCACTTTGGGAGGCCAAGGCAGGCAGATCACTTGAGCTCAGGAGTTCAAGACCAGCCTGGGCAACATGGTGAAACTCTGTCTCTACTAAAAATACAAAAATTAGCCAGGTGTGGTGGTGCACGCTTATAATCTCAGCTACTTGGGTGGCTGAGGCATGAGAATCTCTTGAACCCAGGAGGCAGAGGATGCAGTAAGCTGAGACTGTGTCACTGCACTCCAGCCTGTGTGACAGAGTGAGACTCTGTCTCAAAACAAAAAGCAATAAACAAAACCCATCAGATCTCGTGAAAACTCACTCATCATGAAACAGCATGAAGGTAACTATCACCATGATTAAATTACCTTCCACTGGGTCCCTCCCACAACATGTGGGGACTATGGGAACTACAACTGGCCAAATCATATCATTCTGCCCGTGGCCCCTCCCAAATCTCATGTCCTCACATTTCAAAACACAATCATGCTCTTCCAACAGTTCCCCAAAGTCTTAACTCATTCCAACATTAACTCAAAAGTCCAAGTCCAAAGTCTCATCTGAGACAAGGCAAGTCCCTTTCATCTATGAGCCTTTAAAATCAAAAGCAAGTTAGTTATTTCTTTTTTTTTTTTTTTCTTTTGAGATGGAGTTTTGCTCTTGTCGTCCAGGCTGGAGTGCAATGATGCGATCTCAGCTCACTGCAACATCCACCTCCCAGGTTCAAGCAATTTTCCTGTCTCAGCCTCCTGAGTAGCTGGGATTACAAGTGCCCACCACCACGCCTGGCTAATTTTTGTATTTTTATTAGAGACAGGGTTTCACCATGTTGGCCAGGCTGATCCTGAACTCCTGACCTCAGGTAATCCACCCACTTCGGCCTCCCAAAGTGCTGGGATTATAGGTGTGAGCCACCATGTCAGGCCGCAAGTTAGTTACTTCTTCTATACAAGGGGGTTACAGGCATTGGGTAAATACACTCATTCCAGATGGGAGAAACTGGCCAAAACAAAGGGGCAATAGGCCTTATGCAAGTCCAAAATACAATAGGGCAGTCATTAAACCTTAAAATCCCAAAATGACTTCCTTTGACTCCATGTCTCACATCCTGGTCATGCAATGCAAGAAGTGGGCTCCAATGGCCTTGGGCAGTTCCACCCCTGTGGCTTTGCAGGGTACAGCCCCTCTCCCAGCTGTTCACGGGCTAGCATTGAGTGCCTGCAAGTTTTCCAGGTGCACAGTGCAAGCTGTCAGTGGATCTACCATTCTGCGGTCTGGAGGGTAATGGCCCTCCTCTCACAGCTCCACTAGGCAGTGCCACAGTGGGGACTCTGTGTGGGGGCTCTGACCCCATGTTTCCTTTCCACACTGCCCTAGCAGAGGTTCTCCATGAGGGCTCTGCCCCTGCAGAAAACATCTGCCTGGACATCCAGGCCTTTCCATACATTCTCTGAAATCCAGGCAGAGGTTCCCAAACCTCAATTCTTGACTTCTGTGGACCCCCAGGCTCAACACCACAAGGAAGCTGCCAAGGCTTGGTGCTTGCACCCTCTGAAGCAATGATCTGAGCTGTACATTGGCCCCTTTTAGCCACAGCTGGAGTGGCTGAGATGCAGGCCACTAAGTCCCAAGACTGCACACAATAGGGGGACTCTGGACCTGGCCCAGGAAACAATTTTTCCCTTCTAGGCCTCCAGGCTTGTGATGGAAGAGGCTGCCTCATAGGTCCCTGACATGTGGTGGAGACATTTTCCCCATTGTCTTGGTGATTGACATTTGGATCCTTGTTACTTACGCAAATTTCTGCAGCCAGCTTGACTTTCTCTCTAGAAAATGGGTTTTTCTTTCCTGTCGCATCATAAGACTGCAAATTTTCCAAATTTTTATGCTCTACTTCCTCTTGAATGCTTTGCTGCTTAGAAATTTCTTCTGCCAGTACCCTAAATCATCTCTCTCAAATTAATACTTCCACACATCTCTAGGGCAGGGACAAAATGACACCAGTCGCTTTGCATAGCAAGAGTGACCTTTACTCCAGTTCCCAACAAGTTCCTCATCTCCATCTGAGACCACCTCAGCCTGGACTTCGTTGTCCATATCACTATCGGTATTTTGGTCAAAGCCATTCAGTGAGTTTCTAGGAAGTTCCAAACTTTCCCACATCTTCCTGTCTTCTGTGCCCTCCAAACTGTTCCAATCTCTGTCTGTTACCCAGTTCCAAAGTCACTTCCACATTCTCAGTTATTATAGCAACACCCCGCTTTACCTGTACCAGTTTATTGTATTAGTCTGTTCTCATGCGATATCAAGAAATACCCAAGACTGCATAATTTATAAAGGAAAGAGGTTTAATTGACTTACAGTTCTGCATGGCGGGGAGGCCTCAGGAAACTTACAACCACGGTGGAAGAGGAAGCAAACATGTCCTTATTCATATGGTGGAAGCAAGGAGAAGTGCCAAGCAAAAGAGGAAAAGCCCCTTATAAAAGCATCTGATCTCATGAGAACTCACTCACTATCACAAGAACAGCATCAGGGTAACCACCCCCATGATTCAACTACCTCCCACTGGGTCCCTCCTACGACACATGGGGATTACGGGAACTACAATTCAAGATGAGATTTGGGTGGGGACACAGCCAAACCGTATCAATAAACCTTTTATGTGGGTTAGTAAAAAAAAAAAAAAAAAGTCTAAAGGCCAGGTGCTGTGGCTCACGCCTATAATCTCAGCACTTTGGGAGGCCAAGGTAGGTGGACCACAAGGTCAGGAGTTCAAGACCAGCCTGACCAATATGGTGAAACCCTGTCTCTACTAAAAATACAAAAATTAGCTGGGCGTGGTGGCACACACCTGTAATCCCAGCTACTCAGGAGGCTGAGGCAGGAGAATTGCTTGAACCTAGGATGCAGAGGTTGCAGTGAGACGAGATCGCACCACTGCACTCCAGCCTGGGTGGCAGAGAGAGACTCCATCTCAAAAATAAATAAATAAATAAAATTCTAATATCATAACCTATGACTAATTTAGGAAGTGATATTTTACAACAGTAGGTTTCGTTTAATTTTCTGACATAGCTAATTAATACTTCAGACATCCCTGCTTATATTTTCTTTTTTTTGTTTTTTGAGGCAGAGTCTCACTTTGTTGCCCAGGCTAGAGTGCAGTGGCATGATCTCAGCTCACTGCAACCTCCACCTCCCAGGTTCAAGCGATTCTCCTGCCTCAGCCTCCCGAGTAGCTAGGATTATAAGTGCGTGCCACCGAGCCCAGCCAATTTTTTATTTTTAGTAGAGACAGGGTTTCTCCATGTTGACCAGGCTGGTCTCAAACCCCTGACCTCAGGGGATGACCTGCCTCGGCCTCCCAAAGTGCTAGGATTATAGGCGTGAGCCACAGCACCCGACATATATTTTTGGACTCTAATCCCCTCAGGGCAGGGGTCATCTTTTTTTTTTTTTTTTTTTTTTTGAGACAGGATCTGTCCCTCAAGCTGGAGGGCAATAGCATAATCATAGCTCACTGCAGCATCAAACTCTTGAGTTCAAGTGATTCTCTCACCTCAGCCTCATGAGTAGTTGGGACTACAGGTGTGAGCCACTATGCCCAGCTAATTATCTAAAAAGTTTTTTGTAGAGATGGGATCTTGCTATGTTGCCCAGGCTGGTCTCAAACTCCTGGCCTCAAGCAATCCTCCTGCTTTGGTCTCCCAAAGTGCTGGGATCGCAGGCGTGAGCCACTGCACCCAGTCTCTCTTTTTTTTTTTAATTGCTGTATTGTTAAATTAAGCAACATTTCAGTAGGAGAGCCTCTAAGGTTACTTCTATTTTGGATGAGTTTCTATAATTCCCTCTAGTCTCCTGACTTCCAAACCTTGCAGGTGCTGTGTGGATTGTGGATATAACTATAGATACATATACACGGATAACCTGGAGTGAGACGAGATCGCACCACTGCACTCCAGCCTGGGTGGCAGAGAGAGACTCCATCTCAAAAATAAATAAATAAATAAAATTCTAATATCATAACCTATGACTATATAACCTCTCCAGGATAACCTGGAGATACCGTGCCTCTGTTCCAGACAACCACAATAAAGCAAATATCACAATAAAGTAAGCCACACAGTTTATTTCCCAGTGCAGAAAAACATTTGCTTACAGTGTACTGTAGTCCATTAAGTGTGCAATAGCATTATGTCTAAAAAAGGTACATACCTTAACTAAGACATACTTTATTGCTAAAGAATGCTAACAGTCATCTGAGCCTTCGGTGACTCATATAATCTTTTTGCTCGTGGAGGTACTTGCTCAACGTTGATGGCTGCTGACTGATCAGGGTGGTGGTTGCTGAAGCTTAGTGTGGCTATGGCAATTTCTTAAAATAAGACAACAGTGAAGTTTGCTGCATTGATTGGCTTTTCTTGTTGTGAAAGATTTCTCTGTAGTATGCGATGCTGTTTGATAGCACAGTAGAACTTTCTTCAAAATTAGGCCAGGTGCCGTGGCTCCTGCCTGTAATCGCAGCACTTTTGGAGGCCGAGGCAGAATGATCACCTGAGCTCAGGAGTTCGAGACCAGCCTGGGCAACATGGCGAAAGCTCGTCTCTACTAAAAATACAAAAAATTAGCTGGGTATGGTGGTGCGCATCTGTAATCCCAGCTACTAGGGAGGCTGAGGCACAAGAATTGCTTGAACCCAGGAGGTGGAGGTTGCAGCGAGCCGAGATCACTCCACTGCCCTCCAGCCTGGGTGACAGAGAGAGACTCTGTCTCAAAAAACAAAACAAAACAAAACCAGGCCGGGCGCGGTGGCTCAAGCCTGTAATCCCAGCACTTTGGGAGGCCAAGGCGGGCGGATCACGAGGTCAGGAGATCGAGACCATCCTGGCTAACACGGTGAAACCCCGTCTCTACTAAAAAATACAAAAAATTAGCCGGGCGTGGTGGCGGGCGCCTGTAATCCCAGCTACTCGGGAGGCTGAGGCAGGAGAATGGCGTGAACCCGAGAGGTGGAGCTTGCAGTGAGCCGAGATCGCGCCAGTGCACTCCAGCCTGGGGGACAGAGAAAGACTCCGTCTCAAACAAACAAACAAACAAAAAAAAAACAACCAAAAAAAAAACAGCTTTTTTCAAAACTACAGTCAATCCTCTCAACTAAATTTAAGTAATATTCTAAATCTTCTCTTGTAATTTCCACAATGTTCACAGCATCTTCACCAGGAGTAGATTCCATCTCAAAAAAACACTGCATTTGCTCATCCATAAGAAGTAGCTCCTCATCTGTTGAAGTTTTATCATGAGATGGCAGCAATTCAGTCAAATCTTCAGGATCCACTTCTAATTCTGGTTCTCTTGCTATTTCTACCACATCTGCAGTTTCTTTCGCCACTGAAGTCTTGAACTCCTCAAAGTCATCTGTGAAGGTGGGAATCAGCTTCTTCCAAACTCCTGCTAATGTTGATATTTTGACCTCCTCCCATAAATCATGAGTGTTCTAATGGCTTGGGAATTTGTGAATTCTTTCCAGAAGGTTTTCAATTTACGTTGCTCAGATAATCAGGAAAATCACTATTAGTGGCCACTATAGCCTTATGAAATGTATTTCTTTTTTTTTATTTTATAAGTTTTTATTTTTTTAGAGACTGAGCCTCATTATGTTGCCCAGGCTGCAGTGCAGTGGCTGTACAAAGGCGCACTACAGTCTTGAACTCCTGGGCTCAAGGGACCCTCTCGCCTCAGCCTCCCAAGTAGCTGGTACTGTACAGGTGCATGCCACGTCCGCTGTCTGAAATATATTTCTTTTCTTTTTCTTTTTCTTTTTTTTTTGTTTTTGTTTTTGAGGCAGAGTCTTCCTCTGTCGCCCAGGCTGGAGTGCAGTGGCACAATCTCTGCTCACTGCAACCTCCGCCTCCTGGGTTCAAGCGATTCTCCTGCCTCAGCCTCCCAAGTAGCTAGGATTACAGGCATGCACCACCATGCCCGGCTAATTTTGTATTTTTAGTAGAGACGGAGTTTCTCCATGTTGGCCAGGCTGGTCTCGAACTCCTGATCTCAGGTGATCTGCCCACCTTGGCCTCCCAAAGTGCTGGGATTACAGGCATGAGCCACCGTGCCTGGCCTATGAAATGTATTTCTTAAATAGTAAGACTTGAAAGTCAAAATCACTCTGTGATCCATGGGGATTGAGAATGGATGCAGAGGCCAGGCATGGTGGCTCACGCCTGTAATCCCAGCACTTTGGGAGGCCGAGGCGGACAGATCACGAGGTCAAGAGATTGAGACCATCCTGGCCAACATGGTGAAACCCCATCTCTACTAAAAATACAAAAATTAGCTTGGCGTGGTGGCATGTGCCTGTAGTCCCAGCTACTTGGGAGGCTGAGGCAGGAGAATTGCTTGAACCCAGGAGGTGGAGGTTGCAGTGAGCTGAGATTGCCCCACTGCACTCCAAAAAAAAAAAAAAAAAAGAATGGATGCAAAGGCCGGGCACAGTAGCTCATGCCTGTAATCCCAGCACATTGGGAGGCCAAGGTGGGCAGATCATGAGGTCAGGAGTTTGAGACCAGCCTGACCAACATGGTGAAACCCTTCTCTACTAAATTAGCTAGGCTTGGTGGTGCGTGCCCGTAATCCCAGCTACTCAGGAGGCTGAGGCAGGAGAATCGCTCAAACCTGGGAGGGGGAGGTTGCAGTGAGATGAGATCCTGCCATTGCACTCCAGCCTGGGCGACAGAGCTAGACTCCATCTCAAAAAAAAAGAATGGATGCAGAATGGATGTTGTGTTAGCAGGCATGAAAACAACATTACTCTCCTTGCACATCTCCATCAGAGCCCTTGGGTGAACAGGTGTGTTCTCAATGAGAAGTAATATTTTGAAAGGCATCTTTTTTTCTGAGCACTAGGTCTCAACAGTGGACTTATACTACTTAATAAACTGTGCTATAAACAGATGTGCTGTCATCCAGGCTTTGTTGTTCCATTTATAGCACAAACAGTAGACTTAGCATAATTCTTAAGGTCTCTAGGATTTTCTGATCATTGGTTTCAACTTAAGGTCACCAGCTGCATTAGCCTCTAACAAGAGGGCCAGCCTTTCCTTAGCTTAGAAGCTTTGAAGCCAGTCATTGACTTCTCCTCTCTAGCTATGAAAGTCCTAGATGGCGTCTTCTTCCAATAGAAGGCTTTTCATCTGCATTGAAAATCTGTTGTTTAGTGTAGCCTCCTTCATCAATGATCTTAGCTAGATCTTCTGAATAACTTGCTGCGGCTTCTCCATCAGCACTTGCTGCTTCATCTTGCACTTTTATGTTATGGAAACAGCTTCTTTCTTTAAACCTCATGAACCAACCTCTGCTAGCTTCCAACTTTTATTCTACAGCTTCTTTATCTCTCTCAGCCTTCACAGAATTGAAAAGAGTTAGGGCCTTGCTCTGGATTAGGCTTTGGCTTAAGGGAATGTTGTGGCTGGTTTGATCTTCTATCCAGACCACTCAGACTTTTTCCATATCAGCAATAAGGCTGTTTTGCTTTTTTATTGTTTGTGTGTTGAATGGAGTAGCACTTTCATTTCCTTTAAGAAGTTTTCTTTTGCATTCACAACTTAGGTAACTGTTGGGGGCAAGAGGCCTAGTTTTGGCCTATCTCTCCTTTTGATATGCCTTCCTCACTAAGCTTAATCATTTCTAGCTTCTGATTTAAAGAGAGAGGACTGTGAGTCTTCCTTTCACTGGATACTTAGAAGCCACTGTAGGGTTATTAATCGGCCTAATTTCAATATTGTTGTGTCTCAGGGAACAGGGAGGCCTGAGGAGAATGAGAGAGATAGAGGAATGGCCAGTGAAGGAGTAAGAACACACAAAACATTTATTGATTAAGTTTGTTCTCTTCTATGGGAGCTGTTCCTGGTGCCCCAAAACAATTACAATAGTAACATCAAAGATCACTGATCGGCTGGGTGTGGTAGTTCATACCTGTAATCCTAGCACTTTGGGAGGCTGAGACGGGTGGATCACACCTGAGGTCAGAAATTTGAGACCAGCCTGGCCAAGATGGTGAAACCCATCTCTACTAAAAACACAAAAAATTAGCCAGGCTTGGTGGCAGGCGCCTGTAATCCCAGTTACTCAGGAGGCTGAGGCAGGAGAATCGCTTGAGCCAGGGAGGTGGACATTGCAATAAGCTGAGATTGTGCCACTGCACTCCAGCCTGGGCAACAGAGTGAAACTCCGTCTCCAAAAACAAAACAATACAAAAAAAAACCCCAAAAAACAAATATCACCGATCAGGGCCACTGCACTCCTACTTCGGTGACAGAGCGAGACCCTGTCTCAAAAAACAAACAAACAGGCCGGGTGAGGTGGCTCACGGCTGTAATCCCAGCACTTTGGGAGGCCAAGGTGGGTGGATCACCTGAGGTTAGGAGTTCAAGACCAGCCTGGCCAACATGGTAAACTCCCGTCTCTACTGAAAACACAAAAATTAGCCAGGCTTGGTGGCAGGCGCCTGTAATCCCAGCTACTCAGGAGGCTGAGGCAAGAGAATCGCTTGAACCCGGGAGGCGGAGGTTGCAGTGAGCCAAGATCACGCCACTGCACTCCAGCCTGGGCAACAAGAACGAAACTCCATCTCAAAACAAAACAAACAAACAAAAAACATTTCACACAAACTTCCAAGGCATGCGCACAGTATAATAAATAGTTTTTTAAAACAGATCACTGATCACAGATCACCATAACAGATATAATAATAATGAAAAAGTTGGAAATATTTTGAGAATTACCAAAATGTGACAAAGAGACATGAAGTGAGCACATGCTGTTGGAAAAATGGCACCGATAGACTTGTTTAACGCAAAGTTGCCGCAAACCTTCAATTTGTAAAAAAACACAATGTCTGCCCAGTGCATTAAAGCAAAGTGCAATAAAACAAGGTATGCTTGTATTAGCATAAAATGTGGAATCAATTTATATGAATTTTGTTTTGTATTTGAGTTTTAATTTCATTTCTCCTTTGTATAGGAATGAAATTCTTTATCCTAATAAGCAACGTGTTACTATTGCCTTCTCAGGAGACAAATACAGCATTCTTTTAATTTGTTTACCATCTGAAACTCACAGTGACAAAATGGATCTTTGTATTTTCTATGTTTATTACATCTGATGACACTATGCAGCCTGTGTTTATTGAAAACACCAAATATCTTGTTGCATTAAAAACAAAATAACATAAAACACAATGTCAGTTCCCATTTAAAATTGTATTGTTTTTAAACTTTTCTTCATTAGTATGTTAATATAGTCTTTTTTATAGATGAGAGAAATAATTTTTTACTTATAAACATTTGAAATACTTCTTATGTAAATTGAATTAGATATAGAAATATAGAATATATCATAGCACGTTATAAATTTTTAGAATATAGCTCCACTGCCAAAAAGGGAAACAATTATTTAATAAACTAATAATTCTTGGCTGGGCACAGTAGCTCACGACTGTAATACCAGCACTTTGGGAGGCTGAGGTGGAAGGATCACTTGAGGTCAGGAGTCTGAGACCAGCCTGGCCAACATGGTGAACTCCCGTCTCTACCAAAAAGACAAAAATTAGAAAGTGTGGTGGTAGGTGCCTATAATCCCAGCTACTCGGGAGGCTGAGGCAGGAGAATCACTTGAGCCTGAGAGGTGGACATTGCAGTGAGTGGAGATCATGCCACTGCACTCCAGCCTGGGTGACAGAGCCAGACTCCATCTCAAAAAGAAACAAAATAATAATAATTCTCTGATGAAGGAAGAAATCTGTTGTTGGACCAGCTACTAGTTTAGGTGGATAGCTACTTAATTAAGTACAGTATTTTGTATAGCAATTAAAGGAGGGCAAGAATTTATTGTATTCTCTCTTATAGGGAAGGCTGTTAACATTTGCTCACAATGTAATGGGCTTTCACCACAGAAGCAACTGTAATGTTATGATCAATGGCCTATTTTACAAACCTGTAGTCACTTAACACACAAATATTGAAGGCTTGCACAATGGGAAATATAAATAAGAGTGATACACAACCTGCCCTAAAGAAGTTCCTGCCTTCCTGCCTTCCCTCTGTGGCCCAGTTTGGAGTACACTCGGCTCGCTGCAGCCTCCCTGCTTCCGGCTCCCGTGATTCTCCTGCCCTGGCCCGCGGGCTGCCTGGGATTGCCGGGGCGCGCGCCACCACCCCTCCCTGGTTTTTCTCCTTTGGCTGGAGGCGCGGTTTCGCCATGTCGGCCAGGCTGGTCTCCAGCTCCTGACCTCGAGTTGTCTGCCCGCCTCGGCCTCCCGAGGTGCTGGGACGGCAGACGGAGTCTCGCTCACTCGGTGCTCGGTGTTGCGCGCGCTGGAGTGCGGTGGCGTGGTCTTGGCTCGCTGCAGCCTCCGCCTCCTAGCCGCCTGCCTTGGCCTCCCAGGGTGCTGGGATTGCAGCCTCTGCCCGGCCGCCGCCCCGTCTGGGAGGTGGGGAGCGCCTGTGCCCGGCCGCCCCTTCTGGATGTGAGGTGCGCCTCTGCCCGGCCGCCCCTTCTGGGATGTGAGGTGCGCCTCTGCCCGGCCGCCCCTTCTGGGATGTGAGGTGCGCCTCTGCCCGGCCGCCCCGTCTGGGAAGTGAGGAGCGCCTCTGCCTGGCCGCCCATCGTCTGGGATGTGAGGAGCGCCTCTGCCTGGCCGCCACCCCGTCTAGGAAGTGAGGAGCATCTCTGCCCAGCCGCCCTGTCTGGGAAGAAGTGAGGAGTGCCTCTGCCTGGCCGCCCCGTCTGGGATGTGGGAGCACCTCTGCCTGGCCACCCCGTCTGGGAGGTCTACCACAGAGGCCAGAAGCAATGTGGGGGCTGGACATGGTGGCTCACACCTGTAGTCCCAGTACTCTGGGAGGCCGAGGCGGGTTGATCACTTGAGGCTAGGAGTTCGAGAACAGCCTGGCCAACATGGTGAAACATATGAAAAATACAACAGACAAACCAACCAACCTAGCAACAACAAAACAGGTCTACCCTGGAGTCATACTCTAATTTTTTCTATTTTCCTCCCTTTCTGATCCTTTATCCCACTTTCTTTTTCTTCCTCTTCCTTCTCCTTCTTCTTTGTCAAATAGAGGATTGAGTTATTATCATTGATCCATACAAAGTCCCTCTCTCATTTATTTTCTTTAATTCCCACCCCCATTTCTATTCCCCGTCTTCCCATGTGCAACCTTCCTAATATGTTTGATATACATCTTTTTGTTTGTATGTACTTTTAGAAAATGTTTATTGTTTTGTGTGCAAAAAAAAAAATTAATAAAAAAAAAAGAAGTTTATAATCCAGCATGGAGATAACATACGCAAATAATGTCAACATAACGGCTGCAGGAGTGACAGAAACAAGAAGAGTGGTGTAGAAGTTCAGAAGAGATGTAATGATACCCACCATGTATTGAGTATTTATGTGCCATGACAATGGTTATTACTAATACTAGTCTTCCAATACTATTTGAGTATTAACTTGAAGATATGAATTGTATACATTTTTTTTTTTGAGACGGAGTCTCACTCTGTTGCCCAGGCTGGAGTGCATTGGCACCATCTTGGCTCACTGCAAACTCCCCCTCCCAGGTTCAAGCGCCTCTCCTGCCTCAGCCTCCCGAGTAGCTGGGATTACAGGTGTGTGACACCATGCCCAGCTAATATTTTTATTTTAACAGAGATGGGGTTTCACCATGTTGCCCACGCTGGTCTTGAACTTCTGACCTCAAGTGATCCACCCGCCTCGGCCTCCCAAAATGCTGGGATTACAGGCATGAGCCACCTCATCCAGCCCAAATTGGATACTTATTATGTGCTGGGCACTGTTGTTAGCACAATGCATGTAAGCTGGTACTCTTTTGATCTGCATAAGAATGCCATCAGGCTAGGAAAATTTCAGGAACTTACCCAAGGTCATATAGCTAGTAAGTTAAAGAACTAGGTTGAGCCCAAGTCTGAATTCAAATTTCATGCCCTCTGTGGCTGGGTGCGGTGGCTCAAACCTGTAATCCCAGCAGTGTGGGAGGCTCAGGCAGGAGGATCACTTGAGCCCAGGAATTTGAGACTGGGCAACATAGTGAGACTCCCCACCTCCAATCTCTATCAAAAAAAAAAAAAAAATAGCCCGGCATGGTGGCTCGTGCCTGTGGTCCCAGCTACTTGGGAGGCAAAGGTAGGAGGATCACTTGAGCCTGGCAGTTTGAGGCTGCAGTTGAGTGGTGATTGCATTACCAGACAGTTAAGGCATTCTAAGTCACAGGATGAGAGAGGAGGTCAGCACAAAATACAGGTCATAAAGACCTTGCTGATAAAACAGGTTGCAGTAAGAAAGCTCGCCAAAACCCACCAAAACCAAAATGGTGATGAGAGTGACCTCTAGTTGTCCTCACCGCCACACTACTACCACTGACCTGACAGTTTACAAATGCCATTGCAACGTCAGGAAGTTACCCTATATGGCCTAAAATGGGGAGACATGAATAATCCACCCCTTGTTTAGCATATCATCAAGAAATAAGGCCGGGGTGGTGGCGCATGCCTGTAATCCCAGCACTTTGGGAGACGGGCAGATCACCTGAGCTCAGGAGTTCGAGACCAGACTGGCCAACATGGTGAAACCCCGTGTCTACTAAAAATACAAAATAAATTAGTCAGGTGTAGTTGTGCCTGCCTGTAATCCCAGCTACTCGAGAGGCTGAGGCAGGAGAATCGATTGGACCTGGGAGGCGGTGGTTGCAGTGAGCCGAGATCATGCCACTGCACTCCAGCCTGGGCAACAGAGCGAGATTCTGTCTCAAAGAAAATTAGCTGGAATCCCAGCTACTCAGGAGGCCGAGGCATGAGAATCACTTGAACCAGGGAGGCAGAGGTTGCAGTGAGCAGAGATCTTGCCACTGCACTCCAGCCTGGGCGACAGAGCAAGACTCCGTCTCAAAAAAAAAAAAGAAAAAGAAAAAGAAAAGAAATAACCATAAAAATGGGCAACCAGCAGCCCTCAGGCAGCTCTGTCCATATAGCAGCCATTCTTTCATTCCTTCACTTTCTTAATAAACCTGTCTTCACTTTATGGACTTGCTCTAAATTCTTTCTTGTGTGAGATCCAAGTGTAAGATATAATTTCTCTGAGTTTCTCTTTAAAGATTTAGCCTGCTAACTTCTTTGGCCTTTGTTCTCAAACTCAACTTTCTTGTTCCTCCTTGCCCCTAGTTACTGTAAAACAGCCTACCCACTTCCCATCAGTCCTCTAATCAATAACTTATATCTTTCCCTTGGCTATCTGCACCCATTGTTCCCCTGAAGCTGCATGTCTCACACACTTCACTACTGTACCTCACATCCCCCTTCCCTTCCATATTTAGAAAAATATTTGTAAGTAGCCAATCAGGTCAGCTCAGATTGTGTGGTCTGACCCTAGCCTATCGGGGAGTGACACAGAGGTAAGGACTACACATCAGAGAGAAAAACCCCCTGCTCTCTCCTTTGTTGCCTGTGCTCTTGTGATCTTGATTGATGCCAAGTGGCACCCTTCTGCAGAAGTAAATTGCCTTGCTGAGAAAATTTTTGCCTGAGTGCTGGTTTCACTTTGTGGCACAGAGCATTTATTCCTAGAGCATTTTTATAACCAACACAAGAACCTCTCTTGGGGTCTGGAACCAGACCCCTTTCCTGTAACAAGATGGTTTGGGGCCTTATTTATTTATTTATTTATTTACTTACTTATTTATTTTTGAGAGACAGTCTCGCTCTGTCACCCAGGCTGGAGTGCAGTGGTGCGATCTCAGCTCACTGCAACCTCCGCCTCCTGGATTCAAGTGATTCTGCTGCCTCAGCCTCCTGAGTAGCTGGGATTACAGGCGCCCACCACCACACCTGGCTAATTTTTATATTTTTAGTAGAGATGGGGTTTCACCATGTTGGTCAGGCTGGTCTCAAACTCCTGACCTCGTGATCTGCCTGCCTTGTCCTCCCAAAGTGCTGGAATTACAGGCATGAGCCATCACGCCTGGCCTGGAGGCCTTATGATTTTATTTTTGGTTTATATTTGTTAATACTGTGATGAAAGACTGTTAGATGGAGTGGGAAAAGCTGGATCTTAACACAAGGAGCAGGTTGCCAAAGGGTACCTTTTTTTTTTAAAGACACAGAATCTGGCTCTGTCCTGCAGGCTGGAGTGCAGTGGCTGATCTCAGCTCACTGCAACCTCCTGGGTTCAAGCAATTCTCCTGCCTCAGCCTCCTAAGTAGCTGGGATTACAGGTGCACACCACCACAGCCAGCTAATTTTTGTATTTTTAGTAGAGATGGGGTTTCATCATGTTGGTCAGGCTGGTCTTGAACTCCTGACCTTGTAATCCGCCTGCTTCAGCCTCCCAAAGTGCTGGGATTACAGGCATTGAGCCACTGCGCCCAGCCTTTAGGGTACCTCATAATGTGCTCCTCCTTCCCCTGCCAACCACTGGTATGGAGTCAGCTCACCTACACACACCTCAGCCCTCTTCCCCCAGCTCTGCCTTCCCCTCATGTTCTAAACTTGTACATCTCTGGAGAAACACATTGTACAATTTAGCCAGTTCATTGCTGCTAACATCAAGTTAACAGTGTTGTTGGGCTGGCTAATATTAACTCACATTGTTTCCAAACTGTTGAGTACATTTGTTAAATTTGCATTTTTTTCTGGTTATTGTGTTGTTATGTTGAATCCACAATTCACAGAAATGGGTCGATGACTCATGAGTGGTTTATTGAAAGGTAGTGATGGAAATCATGATGTACATGTTCCAGCTTAAAATAATGGCATCGATATAGTCAACAGGGCTTCAGTCTAATTTATACTATGAGTCTGTAAATGCTAGTACAAGTGAATCTGCTTGTGATGATTTCTGACAAGTAGCTGAAAAAGAAAAGTGTGAATTGGATGAATAATACCTAAAAATTAGATTTTTATTGCTCCTGTGATCTACTTAAACCCCCATGCAGGGCATAGTCTGTTATGTAACTTTGTTAAATAGTGGAAGGAATGCACTGAAACTTCTGTCATTTCAAATCAAACAGAGTGACCTTTCTGGTAAATGTATTGTGTTTACTCAAAACAAACATAAAATAACACTTCCTATTATGCAAATTACTAATTTTATGCCTAAAGATAGAGAAGAGACCCACCTAACGAGGTGTGATTCAAAGTTGCCCTTCTTGTGGCAAACACAAATATAAATCATGTTACTTCTGGATGCTTGTAAAATCAAACTCAAAATTGATGATATATATTTTGCTCAAAGAAAAGCAGAATTAGCTATTGGCAAAAATAATATCATGCGCTAGGTTGATATTTTGTTTTACAGTGAGCTGAAACCATTGAAGTGCCAAGTATGACTCAGCACTTAGCAAGCATGTCACACAGATATGAAGAGAAAGGGCTGGATGACAGCTTGTTCTGATTATAAGTGAGAAATCAAATTATAAGAGATGTTTTCTTGACTAGTAGTTGTTTTATGAGGCATGATGTAGCCTGCTGAAGTGAGAGGTGTACCTGGGTCAATATGTCAATTGGTCTTTAGGTACAAACTCCTTATTCATAGACCAGGTTCAACTTGACACCAATCCACACCATGCTGTGTTCCCAGAAAATGACCCACAGGAAACAAACCAACCTCTTGACTTTGAGTGTTGCAAGAAAAGTAAAAACTCTGCGAATAACTAAATCATGGTTTTTCAGCATCACGTGTGAAAAAATGAACACTATGTGGAAAGATAGAAGACTGATTTTCCATATGGAAATATGTGCCCTGGTAAGAAAAAAGGTGCCCAGAGTTTAGGAGATGTGGAATGAGATTTTTTTTAAATTATTTAATACATTGGTAATGCCAGTAAAAGACCATGTTTTTTTTTTTTTTTTTTTTTTTTCAGATGTGGTCTCTCTCTGTTGCCCAGGCTGGAGTGCAGTGTTGCGATCTCGGCTCACTGCAACCTCCGCCTCCTGGGTTCAAGGAATTCTCGTGCCTCAGCCTCCCGGGTAGCTGGGACTACAGGCGCACCACCACACCCAGCTAGTTTTTTGTATTTTGTAGAGACAGGGGTTCACCATGTTGGCCAGGCTGGTCTCGAACTCCTGACCTCAGGTGATCCACCCGCTTCAGCCTCCCAAAGTGCTGGGATTACAGGAATGAGCCACTGCGCCCAGCCAGTAAGTTCCTATTTTACATTTTTCTTGGTTTTTGTTTTTAGACAGAGTCTCACTGTGTCACCCAGGCTGGAGTGCAGTGGCACGATCTTGGCTCACTGCAACCTCTGCCTTCTGGGTTCAAGCGATTCTTGTGCCTCAGCCTCCCGGGTAGCTGAGATTACAGGCATGTGCCACCACTCCCAGCTAATTTTTGTATTTTTAGTAGAGACAGGGTTTTGCCATACTGGCCAAGCTGGTTTCGAGCTCCTGACCTCAAGTAATCTGCCCTCCTGGGCCTCCCAAAGTGCTGGGATTACTGGTGTGAGCCACTGTGTCCGGCCTGGATCTGCTTTTAAGTGAGGAAAAGGCATTCAGGTTACATGGGTCTTTAGGCAAATTTCCTGTTTAATGTTTATTCTTCCAAGTGGAGATGACAAGGGCTTAAACAACAGCAACAACAAAACAATTTGGGGAAGGGTTCAAATCCAGAGGAAGTGAATTGGCTGCCAGCTCTGGGTAGGGCATCATCTAATTTAGCTCCTGGCCCTTCAGATACTTCCTGGGCCTGTAAGGAGCTGTTTTTGGAGCTTTCCCTTGGCCGGCTGCTGAGGTCATGTTTAGCAATTCCAAAACTTTCTTAGCTCAGAAGAGCTAATTTAAAAATTCTGACTGAAACTCCATGGCTGGGAATCAGGTTAATGTAATTGAAAACCGCCAGTATTAAATGTTTTCCATTGTTTCTCATAAAAGCCAAGGTTGGCTGGGTAAGGTGGCTCACATCTGTAATCCCAGCAATTTTGGAGGCCAAGGTAGAAGGATCACTTGAGGCCAGGAGTTTGCGACCAGCCTGGGCAACATAGCGAGACACCCACCTCTTAAATAAAAGTCTATAGACACAATCAGGAGAGTAAAAAAAGTATTTTTTTTTCTTTTTTTGAGACAGAGTCTTGCTCTGTTGCCCAGGCTGGAGTGTAGTGGCATGATCTCGGCTCACTGAAACCTCTGCCTCCTGGCTTCAAGAGATTCTCCTACCTCAGCCTCCAGAGTAGCTGGAGTTACAGGCCTGCACCACCACGCCCGGCTAATTTTTGTATTTTTAGTAGATACGGGTTTTTGCCATGTTGCCCAGGCTGGTCTTGAACTCCCAACCTCAGGTGATCACCTGCCTCGGCCTCCCAAAGTGCTGGGATTACAGGTGAGAGTCACCGTGCCTGGTCAAAAAATGATTAATTTGGGGATTCTAATGGGTCATCAGAAGGTGATTAGGACACAGCAAATTGCTGGAAAGACTGGTCTTTTTTTGTTTGTTTTTAATGGCCTGATGTTCTGGATGTTTTCTCATTGAATGTAGTAGGGTCTCAAAACTTCTGCAAGAGATATACTCTCAAAGTACCCTCAAAGAACAGACAGATCCACTTCCACTCATCCAAGAACCGTCAGAATGCGGTAGATATTTTGGAGTGAGAAATGTTATTTTGAAATCAGCTTATGGGCAGGAAGACTTATATCAGGGAATGGGGCTGTTGGCAGCCTTCTCGTCTCCTGACATACTCAGGGCTGACTACTCTGGCCACGAGTTTGCTTTTTAGTGCCCTGAGGAAGTGTGTTGAGTTACATAAAAATTAGCCAGAAAAGATAAAGCCACAGAAAGAGCTTTCCTAGGACCCACCAATGACCTTTGGAAAGCCTGTGATCAGACAGGTGCTGGGGCCAATTTTACCTATAACTTTAAGGATTTCTATCTGATTGAAGATTATTTCCACCATCTCTGACTCGTGAACATTTTTCTCCTCTGTGTACTCTTTTTTTTTTTTTTTTTTTTTTGAGACAGAGTCTTGCTCTGTCACCCAGGCTGGAGTGCAGTGGTGCCATCTCGGCTCACTGCAAGCTCCACCTCCTGGGTTCATGCCATTCTCCTGCCTCAGCCTCCCGAGTAGATGGGACTACAGGTGCCCACCACCACGCCCAGCTAATTTTTTGTATTTTTAGTAGAGACGGGGTTTCACCGTGTTAGCCAGGATGGTCTCGATCTCCTGACCTTGTGATCTGCCCGCCTCAGCCTCCCAAAGTGCTGGGATTACAGGTGTGAGCCACTGCACCCGGCCTCCTCTGTGTACTCTTTAATAGTAGCCTGTTTAGCGATCTGAGCGCTGCTTCCTTTTGTTAAATAATCAGATGACATTATTATTAACCTTGTCTTCTGCTTTCTATGCCTCTCTTTGAAAAACGAATTTTCTCTCATGCTCTGGTGTTTTCTGGTTACAATAACACACAATGGCTTTTGGTCTTTTTTTTTTTGGTCCTGGGTCATTTAGAGCCCTACTTTTCTGGAAGGAAGTATGAGGCAGTGTGAGTTTAATGTCTCTGGCAATACTATCTACTCCTGAGAGAACCAGGAAAATTTGCCTTTATATTTTGTTGCATTTATTTCCTCGGGCAACTGTCTTCTTCAACCACATTCTCCAAAGAAGGTTATTTTCTTTTCCATCCCAGAATATTGTAACTTGAAAAATAGTAAGATAATATTATTAGCAATGCTGTGTGTGTGGTTCACAAGAATCATTATCTTAACATTAATATTAGAGACAAAAATAACCAGTATAATTTGATATTCCTGTGTTTTGCAAATAGGAAAATGTAATAAATACTGTTGAATAAGTTAATTCAGTAGCTAAATTATTCTTTACTCAATTTGAACTTGTAGAAATAGTTCACTGACTGGAGAGTGGAGTACTTGCTATTCATGTCTACTTTGCTCCTCCACCCTTCCCCGTATGTAGACTTCTGCCTTTATTAATAGGTCCCTTGCTGGTAGTAACTCAGGAATCTCACACGATTTGGATTTTTTGTTTAGGCAATACATATATATATTTTTTGAGATGGAGTTTTCCCCTTGTCGCCTAGGCTAGAGTGCAATGGTGCGATCTCGGCTCACTGAGGTACGATTCTTGTACCTCAGCCTTCCAGGTAGCTGGGATTACAGGCGCCCACCACCACGCCTGGCTAATTTTTGTATTTTTAGTAGAGACGGGGTTTCACCATGTTGGCCAGGCTCGTCTTGAACTCTTGACCTCATGAGCCGCCGCCTTGGCCTCCCAAAGTGCTGAGATTACAGAAGTGAACCACCAAGTCTGATGTCTTTCAGTATTTCTGTATACAGATCAAGCTATAAGCAAATATGTATTTGTATGACTGAGAGTTGTTACACAAAAGGTAGCATACCAAACAGGGACTCGGACAGAGACTTGTACACCAATGTTCGTTGCAGCATTATTTACAATAGCCAAAAGATGAAAGCAAGCCAAATGTCCATCAACAGACGAATGGATAAACAAAATGTGGTACATCCATGCAATGGAATGCTAGTACTTAAAAAAAAAAAAGTGAAGTTCTGGCCAGGCACAGTGGCTCATGCCTGTGATCCCAGCACTTGGGGAGGCGGAGAGAAGCAGATCACCTGAGGTCAGGAGTTTGAGACCAGCCTGGCCAACATGGCGAAATCCTGTCTCTTCTAAAAATTCAAAAATTAGCAGGGCGTGTGGTGCATGCCACTAATCCCAGCTACTGGGGAGGCTGAGGCAGGAAAATCGCTTGAACCCAGGAGGCAGAGGTTGCAATGAGCTGAAATTGCGCCACTGCACTAAAAAAAAAAAAAAAAAAAAAGCTGGCGGGGCTCAGGTAATAGCATGGAGGCTGAGGGGGGATCAAAGGAGATGAGACACGTGAAAGTCTCTAAAAAAAAAAAAGGGGGGGGGGGAGCCAGTATGGAGGGGGAGGGAATGGGAAGGAGGGGAGCTATGAGAGATTGCCATGCATCACTGGCGACAAAACTGTTCAAAAAAAAAAAAAAAAAATAAAATAAAAATGAAGTTCTGATACATGCAATAACAAGGTTGAACCTTAGAAACATTATGCTAAATGAAATAAGCCAGATACAAAAGGACAAATATTGTATGATTCCACTTATAAGCGGTACCTAGAAGAGGCAAATTCAAAGAGACAGAAAGTAGACTAGAGGTTACTAGGGGTTGAGGGGAAGGAGAATGGGGATTTATTGCTTGATGATTTACAGAGTTTCTGTTTAGGGTGATAAGAAAGTTTTGGAAATAGATAGTGGTGATGTATTGTAGGTGTATTTAATGTCACTGACTTGTACACTTAAAAATAGCAACTTTTATATCGATTTTATCACAATTTTAAAAAAATAATAGTGTAATATAGTAAAAAACTGTACACTTTAAATGGATGAATTGTAGGATATGTGAATTATATGCCAATAAAGCTATTTAAATAAAAAAAGAGCCTGGCGCAGTGGCTCACACCTGTAATCCCAGCACTTTGGGAGGCTGAAGTGGGCGGATCACGAGGTCAAGAGATTGAGACCATCCTGGCCAACATGGTGAAACCCCATCTCTACCAAAAATACAAAAAAATTAGCTGGGTGTGGTGGTGCACGCCTGTAGTCCCAGCTACTCGGGAGGCTGAGGTAGGAGAATTGCTTGAACCCAGGAGATGGAGGTTGCAGTGAGCCAAGATCGCACCACTACACTCCAGCCCGGCAAAAGAGTGAGACTCCGTCTCAAAAAAAAAAGGTAGTTGGCTGGGTGTGGTGGCTCATGCCTGTAATCCCAGTGCTTTGGGAGGCTGAGAAGGGAGGATTGCTTGAGGTCAGGAGTTTGAGATCAGCCTGGTAAACAGTGAGACCCCCATCTCTATTTTAAATAAAATTTTTATATATAAATTTTAAAAATGGAAAAAAAAAACATAACACACTGTTCTGCATCTTGCTTTTTTTCTGATAACAACATATTCTTTTTTTTTTTTTTTTTTTGAGATGGAGTCTTGCTTTGTCGCCCAGGCTGGAGTGCAGTGGCGTGATCTACTACAGGTGTGTGTCACCACACCTGGCTAATTTTTGTATTTTTTGTAGAGACAGGGTTTCACCATGTTGGTCAGGCCAGTCTCATACTCCTGACCTCAAGTGATCCGCCCACCTCAGCCTATCAAACTGCTGGGATTACAGGCGTGAGCCACCACGCCTGGCCTATAACAACATATTCTAGACAGTTTCTAGAATATGTTTTCCAAATGGATTTGCTTTCCAACTCAGGAAACAGAGACCTTCCTCATTCTTATTTATTTAATTATGATATCAGTGATTGAGTAGATATACTATGGTTTATTAACTAGTTCCCTAATGCTGGACACTTTTAGTTGTTTCCAGTCTTCTGCTGTTCTAAACAATGCTACAGGGAATAAACTTGTAGTCATGTGAAGGTATCAAGTGAAAATATCAAGTCTATTGTTACACTTTTGGGTTTTTGTTAATCTGTTAAGTGAGAATTACCATGTTCAACTACTCTGAGGTTGAGGATTTTTCATGTGTGTAAGGCTATGTGTATTTCTTTTTCTGTGAATTGTCTATATGCTCTTTGCTATTCATTCATTGGAGTGGTTGGTCTTTTTAATCTATCTTTTTAAGAACTTTTATATATATTAGGAAGATTAGTCCTTTCCCTTCTGTATGAATTGTAGATATTCTTCCCAATTTGCAATTTGTCTTTTGACTTTGCTTTTTTATGCTAAGTATTAGTTTTTATGTAGTTAAATTTATCAATCTTTTGAATCATTCATAAAAGGCCATCCCCACTGCAAAGTTATAAAAGAATTTTCCCAGATTTTCTTCAAGTGTTTTTATTATTTCAATTTTTTTTCTTTTCTTTCCTTTTTTTTTTTTTTTTTTTTTTGAGACAGAGTCTTACTCTGTCACCCAGGCTGGAGTGCAGTGATGTGATCCCGGCTCACTACAACCTCTGCTGCCTGGGTTCAAGCAATTCTCTGCCTCAGTCTCCTGAGTAGCTGGGATTACAGGCGCCTGTCACCACGCCCGACTAATTTTTTGTATTTTTAGTAGAGATGGGGTTTCACCAGGCTGGTCTTGAACTTCTGACCTCGTGATCTACCTGCCTGGGCCTCCCAAAGTGCTGGGATTACAGGCGTGAGCCACCGCGCCCGGCCTTTTTTTTTTTTTTTTTTTTTTTGAGCTGGAGTCTTGCTCTGTCACCCAGGCTGGAGTGCAGTGGCGCAATCTTGGCTCACTGCAACCTCCACTTCCTGGGTTCAAGGGATTCTCCTGCCTCAGCCTCCTGAGTAGCTGGGATTACAGGCGTGCACCATCACGCCCAGCTAATTTTTGTATTTGTTTTTTCGAGACGGAGTCTTGCTCTGTTGCCCAGGCTGGAGTGCAATGGCGAAATCTCGACTCACTGCAACCTCTGCCTCCCGGGTTCAAGTGATTCCTCTGCCTTAGCCTCCTGAGTAGCTGGGACTACAGGCACATGCCACCATGCCAGGCTAATTTTTTTTATTTTTGTATTTTGTATTTAGTAGAGATGGGGTTTCACCATGTTAGCCAGGATGGTCTGGATCTCCTGACCTCGTCATCCCCCTGCCTCGGCCTCCCAAAGTGCTGGGATTATAGGCATGAGCCACCGTGCCTGGCATGTTATTTCAATTTCTACATGTGGATACTTGAGCCATTTGGAGTTCATTCTGGTATATGTTGTGAGGTACAGATGCAGCTGTATCTTTTTCCAGATGTCAGGTATCAGCCTTCATTTTCTGAAAACAGTTTTTAGTAAAGTCCATCTTTACCTGATTTGAGATTCCACCTTTACCGTATACTCAGTTCTGGTATATATTGTCTTTATTCTGTACTTTCTATTTTCTTCCTTTAGTCAGCCTGTCAGTTTGTGCAGTAGTATCACACTGTTTTAATTATTGACTTTTTACTAATTATATTTTTATATCTGGTCAGACTTATAGCTTTTACTTTTTAGAGTTTTCAGTCCGTTCTTATAGCTTTTACTTTTTAGAGTTTTCCTGGATATCTTTGCTTATTTTTCCACCCAGCACTTTTCTTTCACGACCTTATAAACCTTTTAGTTCAGCCTAGTGTGGAGATAAATGCCAAAGAGCCTACACCAGGTCTGCAATGTGATCCATTACACTATCAAGTCTTAATGCCTTTTTAGCAGAGATTGAATAAATGACGCAATAAGGCTGGGCACAGTAGCTCACGCCTGTACTCCCAGCACTTTGGGAGGCCAAGGCAGGCAGATAGCTTGAGCCCAGAAGTTCAAGACCAGCCTGGGCAACATAGTAAGACCTCATCTCTACAAAAAATTAAAAAAATAGCCAGGTGTGGTGGCATGTTTCTTTAGTCCCAGCTACTCAGCAGGCTGACATGGGAGAATCACTTGAGCCTGAGAGGTCGAGGCTGCAGTGAGCTATGATCAGGCCACTGCACTCCAGCCTGGGTGACAGAGCGAGACCTTGCCTCAAAATAAAATCAAATAAAATAAATAACACAATAAAACTGTATACAATTTGGTATATAATTTTTTTCACTTAAGCATTTTCCTGCTGTTACAGTCTTTTTTTTTTTTTCGAGACAGAATCTCGCTGTGTCACCCAGGCTAGAGTGCAGTGGAGCGATCTCGGCTCACTGCAACCTCCGCCTCCCAGGTTCAAGTGACTCTTCTGCCTCAGCCTCCTGAGTAGCTGAGATTACAGGCACGTGCCACCATGCCCAGCTAATTTTGGTATTTTTAGTAGAGACAGGGTTTCGCCATGTTGGCCAGGCTGGTCTCAGACTCCTGACCTTAGGTGATCTGCATGCCTTGTCCTCCCAAAGAGCTAGGATTACAGCGTTAGGCACCATGCCCGGCCTTGCAGTCTTTCTAAACATAACATTCCATAATTTCCTCAACTATTCATCTATTGTTGGACACTTTCCATTTCCCCTATTGTTTCTATTCCTTTTCATTATGAAAAAAATTCAAACAAACAAAAAGCACTCCCAAAAAACCAACCTTGCAATAGATATCTTTAAGCATAAGAATTCTTCATACAATTTTGGGCACTGATTTATTTTTATTTTTAAACTTTTATCATATAAGTTGTATTCTTTTTTTTAAATTTTAGATTCAGGGGTTCATGTGCAGGTTTGTTACATGGATATACTGCATAATGTTGAGGTTTGGGCTTCTATTGAACCTGTCACCCAAACAATAAACATAGTACCCAACAGGTAGTTTTTCAACCCTTATGCTCCTCCTCCTTTTTGGCACTAATTTTTCTTTTCTTTTTCTTTTTCTTTTTTTTTTTTTTTTTGAGACTGAGTTTCACTCTTGTTACCCAGGCTGGAGTGCAGTGGTGCGGTCTCGGCTCACTACAACCTCTGCCTCCTGGGTTCAAGTGATTCTCCTGCCTCAACCTCCCCAGCAGCTGGGACTACAGGCATGCATGACACGCCTGGCTCATTTTGTATTTTTAGTAGAGACTGGGTTTCACCTTGTTGGTCAGGCTGGTCTTGAACTCCTAACCTCAGGTAATTCACCTGCCTGGCCTCCCACAGTGCTGGGATTATAATTTTCTTTGTTTTTTTTTTTGTTTGTGGTTGTTTTTTTTTTTTTTTTTTTTTGAGAGATGGGGTCTTGCTATGTTTCCCAGGCTGATCTCAAAGGTTGGGCTAAAGCGAGCCTCCTGCCTCAACCTCCCAAAGTGCTAGGATTACAGGCGTGAGTCACTGTGCCCGGTTTTGGCATAGACTTTTAAGTGAGATTATTGAGGCAAGAGATACGGGCATCTTTAAGACTGTGTATTCACATTACTAAAATTTGTACCTGTTTACACTCTAATATACTAGTACATGCAGTGTCAATTTTAGCACACTTTCTTCAATAGCAATTGATTATCTCAGTCCTTTGTTCATTTATTTATTTATTTATTTTGAGATGGAGTCTCCCTCTGTTGCCCAGGCTGGAGTGCAGTGGCATGATCTTGGCTCGCTGCAGCCTCTACCTCCCGGGTTCAAGCAATTCTCCCTGCCTCAGCCTTGCGAGCAGCTGGGATTACAGGCACCCAGCACCACGTCCAGCTAATTTTTGTATTTTTTGTAGTAGGGATGGGGTTTCACCATGTTGGCCAGGCTGGTCTCGAACTCCTCACCTCAAGTGATCCACCCGACTTGGCCTCCCAAAGTGTTGGGGTTACAGGAGTGAGCCACTGCCCTGGCCTAATTATCTTAGTCCTTTGAAGAGTCACTTAGGACATTTAAAATCATGTAAATGTGGGGTGAGCGGGCCCCATTGTGTTAGGATTAGGGTGGAACAAGTTCATTTACAAAATAAGTTTTGCACAAGTTTTCTCCCTCTTGGAATGCTGATATGGTTTGGGGAGGAGTCAGTTTATTTACACAGGGGCCCAGGTGTCTTCTGGGAGTTAATAACTACTAGTCCCAATTCCCCCTTCAAAAAACACTTGTGGAGGCCGGGCACGATGACTCATGCCTGTAATCCTAGCATTTTGGGAGGCCAAGGCAGCCGGATCACCTGAGATCAGGGGTTCGAGACCAGCCTGGCCAACATGGTGAAACCCTGTCTCTACTAAAAGTACAAAAATTAGCCAAGTGTGGTGGCATGCAGCTGTAGTCCCAGCTACTCCGGAGGCTGAGGCAGGAGAACTGCTTGAAGCCAGGAGACAGAGTTTGCAGTGAGCCGAGATTGTGCCACTGCACTCCAGCCTGGGCAACAGAGTGAGACTCTGTCTCAAAACAAACAAACAAACAAACAAAAAACACTTGTAGAGATTTGAATTATGAACATCTATAGTGGTAGATGAGGGTGCCACTGATGAAAACCCAGTGTGTTAAATAACCATTCGGAGTCTTGAAATGAGGTTGCCAGAAAAGTTAAGAGAAATGGAACTAATGGGTAAGCCTTGGCACAGAATACGAAGAAGAGATAAAGGCCCTTGATTCCAGAGGCTGATTAAACATGGAAAGAGGGAGAGCTGCAAAGTTCTTTTAATTCAGTCCAGCACAGGAAGACTACTTACAAATAGCATTTTGTTTGATTTTCTTTTTTTTTTGAGACGGAGTCTCGCTCTCTCGCCCAGGCTGGAGTGCAGTGGCGCAATCTCGGCTCACTGCAAGCTCCGCCTCCCGGGTTCACGCCATTCTCCTGCCTCAGCCGCCCGAGTAGCTGGGACTACAGGCACCCGCCACCACGCCCAGCTTATTTTTTTTTGTATTTTTAGTAGAGACGGGGTTTCACCGTGGTCTCGATCTCCTGACCTCGTGATCCGCCCGCCTCGGCCTCCCAAAGTGCTGGGATTACAAGCGTGAGCCACTGCGCCTGGCTTGTTTGATTTTCATAGCAGTTCTAGGGGTTGAGGTTCTTGCTTCTGTATGTGTGACCTTCCTTCTCCAATCCCTAGCTTGAACTTCTGGTTAGTACCTGGGGAACACACAGAGAGCAGAAAGCAGCCGAGGAACTGTATTAGCCTGCCTGTGCTGCCATAAAATAATATTACAGGCAGTTGGCTTATAAACAACAGACATTTGGCCGGGTGCGATGGCTCACGTCTGAAATCCCAGCACTTTGGGTGGCCGAGGTGGGTGGATCACCTGAGGTAAGGAGTTCAAGACCAGCCTAGCCAACATGGTGAAACCCTGTCTCTGAAAAGATACAAAAATTAGCCAGGAGTGGTGGCATGCTCCTGTAGTCCCAGCTACTGGGAAGGCTGTGGCAGGAGAATTGCTTGAACCAGGAGACAGAGGTTGCAGTGAGCTGATATTGCACTGCTGCACTCCAGCCTGGGCGATAAAATGAGACTCTGTCTCAAAAAACAAGCAAGCAAGCAAACAAACAAACAAACAAAACCAGACATTTATTTTCTCACAGTTCCAGAGTCTGGAAGTCCAAGATCAAGGTGCCGGTAGGGCTGGGTTCTGGTGAGGCTCTCTTCCTGGTTTGCAGATGGCTGTCTTCTCATTGTGTCCTCACATGGCCTCTTCTCTATGTGCCCATGGAGAGAGGGAGAGCTCTCTGGTAGATGAGGGTGGCACTGATGACGTGGCACTTACTCTCCTTGTAACGGCACCAGTCCTGTTGGATTAGGGTCCCACCCTTATGATCTCATTTAACATTACTTCCTTAAGGGCCCTGTGTCCATTGGTGGGTGAAATGAAAGAGTGACGCTCAGACTTAAGACCACGGCACACTGGCTCAGCCAAGAGAGCTTTATTAGAGGCAGCAGGCTGGGCTGGGCAGGAGAGAGAGAGAGAGAGGGTGGGGGGTTTGCTTCTTTTATGCCCAGGAGGGCTGCGTGGATGTTTGTGATTGGTTGGGGTGGGGCTTAGAGCGAGGTGGGAAAAACACCTCTTCTGATTGGTTTTTCCTTTGGCGGGCTTGCATTGAGGAAGAAGAACCCGGAACCAGCACCATTAGGGTGCTCTAGTTACCTAACATTGGGTAGGGCTTTGCATATAAATTTTGAGGGGACACAATTTAGTCCATAACAGAAACCTTAGGAGGGTAGCTGGGATCTCTAGATTTCTTGCTAACACTGGTACTTTGGGCAGGGAGGTGGAGAATACCAGAATTGCCTGTGGAATATTACACATAGAATTGGGAGTTGGGAGTTGGGAGGCCAGGTATGGTGGCTCACACCTGTAATCCCAGCACCCTGGGAGGCCGAGGAGGTGGAGGTTGCAGTGAGCCGAGACCACACCACTGCATTCCAGCTTGGGTGACAGAGCGAGACTCCATCTCAAAAAAAAAAAAAAAAAAAAAAAAAAGAAATCCAGCTTTGTCCTTCCTAGCTTTGTCTTTGGAAAAGGTATATAAACTAAAAATAAAACTCCAAGCCCCTCAATGGACCGAACTGGCCATCTCTTGGCCAACGGGACTGCAGAATAATCTTGGAAGCTGACTTCTCAGCCATGATGGGATAAGAGATTAGCTATCCCTTGTTATACCCCAACCCTGGGTAACCACAGTTAGGCTTTCTTCCCTAAAGGCTGAACAGAAACCAGCCCTATCAAAGGACTCCACTATTCATTGATATCAACCAACTGCTTGCTGCTTCTTCTCCTTTTTCACCTGATAAGAGATCACTTATCATGGGCCAAACGCAGTGGCTCATGCCTGTAATCCCAGCACTTTGGGAGGCCGAGGTGGGCGGATCCCCTGAGGTCAGGAGTTTGAGACCAGTCTGGCCAATGTGGTGAAACCACATCTCTACTAAAAATACAAAAATTAGCCGGGCATGGTGGTGGGCACTTGTAATCACAGCATTTTGGGAGGCCGAGGTGGGCAGATCATGAGGTTAGGAGTTCGAGACCAGCCTGGCCAACATAGTGAAACCCCGTCTCTACTAAAAATCGGAAAATTAGCTGGACGTGGTGGCGGGTGCCTACAGTCCCAGCTACTGGGGAGGCTAAGGCAGGAGAATTGCTTGAATCCAGGAGGCAGAGGTTGCAGTGAGCTGAGATCTCGCCACTGCACTCCAGCCTGGGCGACAGAGTGAGACTCCGTCTCAAAAAGAAAAGAAAAAAGAAAAAAAGAAAAAAATAATTGGGAGTTGGAGCCCGGCGCAGTGGCTCATGCCTGTAATCCTAGCACTTTGGGAGGCTGCGGTGGGCGGATTGCCTGAGCTCAGGAGTTTGAGACCAGCCTGTGCAACATGGTGAAACACTGTCTCTACTAAAAATACAAAAAGTTAGCTGGGCGTGGTGGCAGGTGCCTGTAATCCCAGCTACTCCAGAGGCTGAGGCAGAAGAATCACTTGAACCCGGAGGCAGAGGTTGCAGTGAGCTGAGATCATGCCATTGCACTCCAGTCTGGGCGACAGAGTGAGAGTCTGTCTCAAAAATAAATAAATAAATAAAATTAAAAAATTGGGAGTTGGAAGTGAGTTTGGAAATCTAATCTTTATTTTGTAGTTAAGGGAGGCCAAAAGAGCTCAGAAGAGTTGTCTAAATTAAATTTGGGACTTCATTCAATAGATTATTGATTATGTATGTCAGGCTTTAGGCCCTTTACATTTCTTTCCCAGCACTAATTACAATCTGTATTTATCTGTTTTACTTTGATCCTGTATGTGATGGTTAATATTGGGTATCAATTTGATCAGATTGAAGAATGCCTAGATAGCTGATAAAGTAATGTTTCTGGGTATATCTGTGAGGGTGTTGCCAGAGAAGATTGACATTTGAGTCAGTGGGCTGGAAGAGGAAGACCCATCCTCAATGCAGGTGGGCACCACCAATGGGCTGCCAGCATGACTAGAACAAAGCAGGTGGAAGAAGGTGGGATAAGCTGGCTTGCTGAGTTTTCTGGCTTTCGTTCTTTTTTCTTTTTTTTTTGGAGACAGAGTTGTGATCACTCTGTTGCCCAGGCTGGAGTGCAGTGGCACAATCTTGGCTCGCTGCAACCTTAGCCTCCTGGGTTCAAGCGATTCTCCTGCCTCAGCCTCCCGAGTAGCTGGGACCATAGGCATGCGCCACCATGTCTGGCTAATTTTTGCATTTTTAGTAGAGACAGGGTTTCACCATGTTGGCCAGGCTGGTCTCGAACTCCTGACCTCAAGTGATCCACCAGCCTTGGCCTTCCAAAGTGTTCGGATTACAGGCATGAGCCACCACACCTGGCCGTGACTCTTCTGGCTTTCATCCTTCTCTCAGGCTGGATGCTTCCTTCCATTCCTCCTGCCCTTGGACATCAGACTCCAGGTTCTTTGGCCTCTGGACTCCTGGACTTACGCCAGTGGTTTCTTGAGGGCTCTTGGGCCTTCATCCACAGACTGAAGGCTGCACTCTTGGCTTCCTTGCTTTTGAGGCTTTTGGACTCAGATTGAGCCACTACTGGCTTCTTCCTTCCCCAGCTTGCAGATGGCCTATCGTGGGACTTTGCCTTGTGATCATGTGAGCCTATTCTCCTTAATAAACTCCCTTTCATATACACATATATCCTATTAGTTCTGACCCTCTGGAGAACCCTGACTAATACACCGTAACATCTAGGAAGATAACTAGCTTATCTTGTTTGTTGATCGATCACTGACAGTGCCTAGCACATTGCCTAGCCCTTCGGAAGTGCACAATAAACATTTGGTGAATGAATAAATGACTGAATAATAAAAGCTAACCTTTAATCAATATTCATTATGAGCCACGTTCAAAACTCAACATACTTGAGTTTATTATCTTATGTTCAATTCACCTTTCTAAGTTTTGAGAGGAGGCTAACACCTGTCAGCTGAAAATCATGAGGTTTATAAATTTGGAAAGGAGAGCTTTATTTCTCATAAAGGGTTGTAGCCTGCAGGGGTAGCCATTCTGATAGATTGGGAAGCATAGTCTCCAGCCAGAAGCCAGGAACAGACACTTTGAGGGAGGAACAAAGGAAACAGGAATTTATGCTGAATGGGGTGGTCAAATATACATATTTAATAAACTATAGGAGGGGTCACGAATATGTATGAGAGAAACCTGTGCATGCACAATTGATCTTTATCCCTCTCTATGGGACCCATGTACGAAAAATGGAGGTGTTAGCATTATCTGAGGTAGGAGTTTTTGGCCCTCTTACCTCAAAAGGCAAAGCAGAATACAGGAAAACCCTTACTGTGCATTGTCCATAGACTGGCCAGAACCACTGCATGGTAAGTGATATCTTTTTTTTTTGAGATGGAGTTTCACTCTTGTCACCCAGCACTGGGAGTGCAATGGTGCGATCTTGGCTCACTGAAACCTCTGCCTCCCAGGTTCAAGCGATTCTCCTGCCTCAGCCTCCTGAGTAGCTGGGATTACAGGTGCCGCCACCATGCCTGGTTAATTTTGTATTTTTAGTAGAAATGGGGTTTCACCATGTTGGCCAGACTGGTCTCCACCTCCTGGTCTCAGGTGATCCGCCCACCTCGACCTCCCAGAGTGCTGGGATTACAGGCGTGAGCCACGGTGTTCGGCCCATGATAAGTGATCTCTTATCAGGTGAAAAAGGAGGAGAAGCAGCAGGCGGTTGGTTGATATCAATGAATAGTGGAGTCCTTTGAAAGGGCTGGTTTCTGTTCAGCCTTTAGGGAAGAAAGCCTAACTGTGGTTACCCAGGGTTGGGGTATAACAAGGGATAGCTAATCTCTTATCCCATCATGGCTGAGAAGTCAGTTTCCAAGATTATTCTGCAGTCCCGTTGGCCAAGAGATGGTCAGTTCAGTCCGTTGTGGGGCTTGGAGTTTTATTTTTAGTTTATATACCTTTTCCAAAGACAAAGCTAGGAAGGACAGGGTTGGATTTTTTTTCTTTTTTTTGAGATGGAGTCTCGCTCTGTCGCCCAAGCTGGAGTGCAGTGGTGCGATCTCGGCTCATTGCAACCTCTGCCTCCCGGGTTCAAGTGATTCTCCTGCCTCAGCCTCCTGAGTAGCTGGGATTACACACATGCCACCACGCTGGCTAATTTCTGTATTTTTAGTAGAGACGGGGTTTCACCATGTTGGTCAGGCTGGTTTTGAACTCCTGACCTCGTGATCCACCCGCGTCAGCCTCCCAAAGTGCTGGAATTACAGGCATGAGCCACCACACCTGGCCAGAGCTGGAATTTGAACTCACGTCTGACTGATCCCAAAGTTCATCCACATGCTTAGTCAAAATGCTGAACTGCCTGCTTGAAATTCAACACAAGGTAGGTAGGGAGGTCTTTGGGAGAAATAGAAAAAAACTGTAGAATTTACTTTTTAAGATGCATCTTAAAACATGTCTGGGCTGGATGTGGTGGATCATGCCTGTAATTTCAGCACTGGGAGGCTGAGGTGGGCAGACTGCTTGAGCTCAGGAGTTCAAGTCCAGCCTGGGCAAGATGGCAAAAACCCATCTCTACAAAAAATAAAAATAATTAGCCAGGCATGGTGGCATGCACCTGTAGTCCCAGCTACTTGGGGAGGCTTGAGGCAGGAGAATCCCTTGAGCCCAGGAAGTTAAGGCCACAATAAGCCACCTTGTTCATGCCACTGCACTCCAGCCTGGGTGACAAAGCAAGACCCTGTCTCAAGAAAGAAAATAAAAAAAATGCATGTCTGGGTGTTGCCAGGCAGATAAGAGCCATTGTTTTAAGATAGAGGAAAGAGCATGAGCCGAGCCAAGCCATGGAAGTTGGAAAAAGCAATGTGTGTTCAGAAAACTTAGCAAGTTTAGTAGACCTAGAAGAGAAGGAATCTTGAAGCAAGCTGCAGCAGGAGACCAGAGAGGTAATTTGGGTCCAAAATGTGAAGAGTCCTATATGCCAGGTGTAAACCAAAAATAAAATTCTAAGTCCCCAACCAACTAAATGGACCCGTCCTCTTGGCCAAGGGCATTCCAGAGTTAACCTGAAAACCCAGTTCAGGGACACGCCTCATGATATCCTCCTCCCTCTGGAATTCAGGCACAACTGACCAGCATTAACATTAAAACAGAGATCTTAAGACTGATCAAACAGACTCTTTGTAGCGATAAGACACCAAATTCCTACCTGACTCTAGTATAGCATCATATGACCGATAGCAGGCCCTGAAATAAACTGGAGTATTTTATCCTAAAATATATTTTTGACATATTTTGAAATAGTCCTGTAAAGCTGTCTCTTGTGGGGAAAATCTACATTCTGTTGAGAATCCCCTTCCTTTCCAGGTCTTTTCTCTGATCCAGGAGGGAATTATCTAAGAGTCTGGCACTTTAAAAGTCTGATCAGAAACATTTACAATCTATTTTCTCTGAAGCCTGCTATCTGGAAGCTTCATCTGTGTAATAAGGACCTTGGTCTCCACAACCCCTTATCAACCTAGACATTCCCTTCTATTGATTCCATTGATTCCAGGTTTTTAGATAATAACTTTTTCAACCGATTGCCAATTAGAACGTCTTTGAATCCACCTATGACCTGGAAGCTCCCTCCCTCCTTCCCCTTCGAATTGACCTGCGTTTCAAGACCGAACTAATGTACATTGTGAAAGGAAAATATCTTGGGGCCCCAAAATCACTAAGCAAAACTCAAGCTGGAAACTGCTTAGGGCTTTGGCTTGGAATCCATCTCTTCAAATATTTTAGAGTTTGACTCTTTTCCTCAACACAGGGGTCAGCAAACCAAGACTTGTAGGTCAAATATTCCCCACTCCTATTTTTGTGGAGTCTGTGTAGAGAACTGTTTTTACATTTTTAGGGAATAGTTGGGGAAAAAAAAGAATATGTGACGAAGACCATAGATGGCTAACAAACCCTAAAATATTTACTATCTGGTGCTTTACAACAAAATTTGCCACACACTGCAGTGTGCCAGAAATTTAGACTTCATTTTGTAAAGACTTTATCCTGTAAGGGACAATTGTTGCCAGGTATTCAAGTAGAGAAAGGATGTCTACCTGTGAGAGAAAGGAAGGGGAAGGGATAAGGTGAGCCTGAATTTTGTCTTGTTCCTTTGGGTAGCTTCAAAGACAGTGGGAGTTGTTTGGGAGTGGGTGAATATGTAGACAATTCAGTGTAGATATCTAGCAGGGTGTGACAGGTGTAGCCAAGGTGGGGGAGGTAAGATTGTTCAGGGAGTGGGTGAATATTTAGACGATTCAGTGTAGATATCTAGCAGGGTGTGACAGGTGTAGCCAAGGTGGGGGAGGTAAGATTGTTCAGGGAGTGGGAAATGTTCTGGTTGTTGTCCTGTCAGCTCTTTGTTCTTCTCAATTCTCACTAAATTGTTTTCAACAACTGACGTTTCCAAAGATGAGACCTTGAGGAAAGCTAGAGATCAGGAAGGGATGATCAAGCTTCACGATAACTTCATTATGGATTAAAGAGAATATATTCTCTATTTCAAATAAGTTACTCATAAACTTTTGGAATTATGTTCTGGTGTAGTCATAGAGAAGATACCAGTGTTCACAATGAAAGTATTTATTAATGCTGGCCAGGCCCGGTGGCTCACGCCCGTAATCACAGCATTTTGGGAGGCCGAGGTGGGCAGATCACCTGAGGTCAGGAGCTCGAGACCAGCCTGGCCAATATGGTGAAACATCATCTCTACTAAAAAACACAAAAATTAGCATGTACCACCATGCCTGTAGTTCCAGCTGCTCTGGAGGCTGAGGCAGGAGAATCACTTTACCTCTGGAGATGGAGGTTGCAAAGAGCCGAGATCGCACCATTACACTCCAACCTGGGTGACAGAGTGAGACTCCATCTCAAAAAAAAAAAAGTATTAATGTTGACTGAAAAAAAAATGGGAATAATAATTTAAAAAACACTCTTTTGAACACATTCTGACGGTTATAGTGCTTTGTAAAGTTTGTGTATAAAATTAACGCATTAAACCACTCGTCACTCAGCCAACAAAATGACAGCTTTTTCACTACTGGTAAAGAAAAAATCCACACTAGAAAAATACATTATATAGCCAACTTCCGTAAGGTAATGACAAGGGCAATTACCCCAAGATGGAAGGGAAAAATGCTAAAAACTTCTTTCGCAGCCCTCAAAGACTTCAGAGAAATGATTGCCTTCTAATTCATTTGTGGATACATTCTGGATACATTTCAGGCAAAACGGTCTATTCTTTGGCATTGTCAAAAAACAAAATTGCAAGAGATTTAGTTTAAAGATCATAATTGGCTCTAATTTGTGATTCTAGAATCAAGCAACATCTTATTCTATAAATTAAAATCTGTGTTCTGATGGGCTGAACAGAGGAGGTTGGCTTTATTATAGACAGAACCTGGCTGAGGAAAGCAGATACAGGGAACAAAAAGCAGATTGGTTGTTTGAAAGTTACTTTCCAGTCCAGGCGCAGTAGCTCATGCCTGTAATCGCAGCACTTTGGGAGGCCGAGGGGGCGGATCACATGAGGTCAGGAGTTCAAGACCAGCCTGGCCAACATGGGAAAACCCCGTCTCTACTAAAAATACAAAAATTAGCCGGGCATGGTGGTGCATGCCTGTAATCCCAGCTACTCAGGAGGCTGAGGCAGGAGAATTGCTTGAACTCAGGAGGTGGAGGTCACAGTGAGCCAAGATCACACCACCTCACTATAGCCTGGGCAACAGGGCAAGACTGTCTCAAAAAAAAAAAAAAAAAGAAAAAAGAAAAGAAAAAGAAGTTACTTTCCTTGTAAAGGTTAAAGCAAAGGGGACTATTTGGGGATTTGGTTATTATCTCTCTCTCTCCTGATTTCTTGGAAGGTCAAAAGATTTCTTGGATTTTTGGTGGTATGGAACTTCCACATGAGTGACTCTATTTTGCTTTGGTCTGCTGGTCCTAGTGCGGGAGTTCAGTCCAAACCAAAGGCCTCCTATAAATTTTATTCTATTTTCATTTATATTTATTATTATTATTATTATTTTTTTTTTTTTTTTTTTTGAGACGGAGTCTCGCTCTGTCGCCCAGGCTGGAGTGCAGTGGCGCAATCTCGGCTCACTGCAAGCTCCGCCTCCCGGGGTCACGCCATTCTCCTGCCTCAGCCTCTCAAGTAGCTGGACTACAGGCGCCCGCCACCACGCCCGGCTAATTTTTTCTATTTTTAGTAGAGACGGGGTTTCACCGTGGTCTCGATCTCCTGACCTCGTGATTCGCCCGCCTCGGCCTCCCAAAGTGCTGGGATTACAAGCGTGAGCCACCGCGCCCGGCTATATTTATTATTATTTTTTAAGACAAGTTCTCTCTCTGTCACCCAGGCTAAAGTGCAGTGGCACAATCAGATATCACTGCAGCCTCAACATCCTGGGCTCAAGTGATCCTCCACCTCAGCCTCCTCGTGTAGCTGGGACTACAGGCATGTGCCACCATGCCCACCTAATATTTTTATTTTTTGTAGAAATGGGGTCTCACTGTATGCCCAGGCTGGTTTAGAATTCCTCAACTCAAGCAATCCTTCCACTTAGGCCTCCCAAAGTGCTAGGATTGCAGGCGTGAGCCACTGCATTGGCATATACATTTTATTTAACAGCATTTTAAGAGTAATGTTTCTTAAAAAATTCTCTTCCTCATTTCTCCATAGCCATTTGATTCTAACTACCATATACTTGATAGGTAAGTGACTTCTTTCTGTAGTTGGCAGATATTGCTAGAAATATTGTAACCACCCAAGGGGTTCACCTTGCCGGCTGCCTACACAGAGCAAATTTATCAAGACAGGGAATTGCAGTAGAGAAACAGTAATTCATGCAGAGCCAGCTGTGTGGGAGACTGGAGTTTTATTATTACTCAAATCAGTCTCCCTGAGCATTCAGGGAGCAGAGTTTTTTTTTTTTTCTTTTTAGAGGAGTTTTGCTCTTTTTTGCCCAGGCTGTAGTGCAATGGTGCAATCTCGGCTTACTGCAACCTCCACCTCCCGGGTTCAAGGGATTCTCCTGCCTCAGCCTCCCAAGTAGCTGGGATTACAGGTGCACACCACGACACCTGGCTAATTTTGTATTTTTAGTAGAGATGGGCTTTCACCAGGTTGGCCAGGCTGGTCTCGAACTCCTGACCTCAGGTGATCCACCGACCTCAGCCTCCCGAAGTGTTGGGATTGCAGGTGTGAGCCACCATGCCCGGCCTGGGGAGTAGAGTTTTTAAGGATAACTTGGTGGGTAGGGGGGATGCCAGTGAGACAAGGGGGGCTGATTGGTCAGAGATGAAATCATAAGGAGTCAAAGTTGTCTTCTTGCACTGAATCAGTTCATGGGTGGGGGCCACAAGATCAAATGAACCAGTGTATCAATTGGGTGATGCCAGCTGATCCATCAAGTGCAGGGTCTGCAAAATATCTCTAGCACTGATTTTAGGAGTAGTTTATGGAGGGTCAGAATGTAGTAGCCTCCAGCTGCATGACTCCTAAACCATAATTTCTAATCTTGTGGCTAACGTTTGTCTACAAAGGCAATCTAGTCCCCAGGCAAAAAGGAGGTCCGCTTTGGGAAAGGGCTGTTATCTTCTTTTTTTTTTTTTTTTTTTGAGGTGGAGTCTCACTCTGTCACCCAGGCTGGACTGCAGTGTGTCATCTTGGCTGACTGCAACCTCCATCTGCCAGTTTCAGGTGATTCTCCTGCCTCAGCCTCCCAAGTAGCCGGGATTACAGGCGTGCACCACCATGCCTGGCTAATATTTTTTTTATTTTTTTATTTTAGTAGAGGCAGGGTTTCACCATGTTGGCCAGGCTGGTCTCAAACTCTTGACCTCAAATGATCCACCTGCCTTGGCCTCTAAAGTGCTGGGATTACAGGCGTAAGCCACCACACCTGGCTGTGGTCTTTAAACTATAAACTATAAACTATAAACTTAGTTTCTCCCAAAGTTAATTCAGCCTATGCCCAGGAATGAACAAGGACAGCTTGGAGGTTAGAAGCAAGATGGAGTCGGTTAAGTTAGATCTCTTTCACTGTCTCCTCATAATTTTGCAAAGACGGTTTCAATATGTCAGTGTCATTTGGATGTCATTGGCCCTGTCAACCCTCCATTTTACTCTTCCAATTTATTGTTTTCCTTTCTCTTGTTTTTTTTTTTTTTCCCTTTCTCTTCTTTCAGTGGCCCATCATTTGCTACTTCTTTATTTGTTAGCACCTCATTAAGAATGGGTTGGTAACGGGAAAGAAGGAGTGTACGAATTCAAATCTGTAATTTTTGGAAAAATATTTCAGAGAGGAGACTTGAAGCTATGTCCCTAATGTCGTTTTGTTTTTGAAAAGTGGAGTCATACAAAAAGTAACTGTCTTTTAAATAAACACTAACTTCTCTAGCCAGTCTTAGAATTGCATGTTGAGGGCTATAGGCTGAGGAACTTTGGGGAACCAACACTATCTAAAGTGCCAGGATTTCCTTAAATCATATTTGCCTTAATGGTTATTTCCTTGATTCACATCTTTTTTTTTTTTTTTGAGACAGGGTCTCTCTGCAGCCTCAACCTCCTAGGTTTAAGCAATCCTCCCACCTCAGCTTCCCGAGTAGCTGGGACCACAGGTGTGCGACACCATGTCTGGCTAGTTTTTTATATTTTATTTTTGAGATGGAGTCTCGCTCTGTCTCCCAGGCTGGAATGCAGTGGCGTGATGTCAGCTCACTGCAACCTCTGCCTCCTGGGCTCAAGCGATTCTCCAGCTTCAGCCTCCTGAGTAGCTGTGACTACAGGTGTGTGCCACCGTGTCTGTCTAATTTTTTAATTTTTAGTAGAGACCGCGTTTCACCATGTTGGCCAGGCCCGTTTCGAACTCCTGATCTCAGGTTATCTGCTGGCCTCGGTCTCCCAAAGTGCTGGCAGTACAGGCATGAGCCACCATGCCCAGCCAATTTTTTATTTTTTGTTTTGTAGAAACTGGAGTCTCCCTATGTTGCCCAGGCTGGTCTCAAAGTCCTGGGCTTAAGTGATCCTCTTGTCTCAGCCTCCCAAAGTGGGATTACAGGCCTGAGCCACCACACCCAGCTGCTGATTCATACTTTAAAAAATCCGTGTCACACATGAGAACTAAATTCTGATTTTTTTTTTTTTTTTTTTTTTGAGACGGAGTCTTGCTCTGTGCCCCAGGCTGGAGTGCAGTGGCGCGATCTCGGCTCACTGCAAGCTCCGCCTCCCGGGTTCACGCCATTCTCCTGCCTCAGCCTCCCGAGTAGCTGGGACTACAGGCGCCCGCCACCACGCCCGGCTAATTTTTTTTTTTTGTATTTTTAGTAGAGACGGGTTTTCACTGTGTTAGCCAGGATGGTCTCGATCTCCTGACCTCGTGATCCGCCCGCTCGGCCTCCCAAAGTGCTGGGATTACAGGCTTGAGCCACCGCACCCGGCCTGATTTTTTTTATCTTGCCCAAATTCCTATCTAAGGAGTCTGGGGAGACATGACCTACAAATAATAAATTCTCATCAGATGGGTTTTATTTAACCCTATACATTGTGACTTACTTTCCAAACTGACTTTGGCATAACATTACAAGACAAGGAAGAAAATCAAAATGTTTTACCCCAAAATGTTTCTTTGCCATATTTTGAAATGGCCTACAAAGCTGTTCTTTGTGGGGGAAAATTTGCATCTGTAAAGAATCTATATTAACATAGCTAGATATTTTTCTTCCAAACCCTCCTAATCTAAGAAATTAACTAACATCTGAATAGGAAACATTTGTTATCTATTGTTCTAAGGGCAGCCACTATAAGACTTCGTAAGACTGCAAAAGAACTTTGGTCTCCACAGTCTTTATCTTAACCTGAACATTCCCTTTCTATGAATCCCAGGTCTTTAGACAAACTCAACCAATTGTCATCAGAAAATGTTTAAGTTCACCTACAGCCTGGAAGCCCCCGTTTTGAGTTGTCCCGCCTTTCTGGACGAAACCAATGTATTTTTTTTTTTTTTTTTTTGAGATGGAGTCTCTCTCTGTCACCAGGCTGGAGTGCAGTGGCACAATCTCAGTCAGCTTGCTGCAGTCCACCTCCCAGGTTCAAGTGATTCTCCTGCCTCAGCCTCCCAAGTACCTGGGACCACAGGCATGTGCCAACACGGTTGGCTAATTTTTTAATTTTTAGTAGAGAAGAGGTTTTACCATGTTGGCCTCCCAAAGTGCTGGGATTACAGCCTGACCCAGTCCGCCCCCAGTGTATTCTTAATGTATTTGATTGATGTCTCATGCCTCTCTAAAATGTATAAAACCAAGCTGCATCCTGACCACCTGGGGCCATGTTCTCAGGACCTCCTGAGGGCTGTGTCACGGGCCATGGTCACTTATATTTGGCTAAGAATAAAGCTCTTCAAATATTTTACAGAGTTTGACTCTTTTTCGTTGACACACATAAACATGCCAGTAAGTCCTACTTAACTTTCACAATAGACCTATGATTTCTATTTAGCGAATTGAGAGTAATCTTACAGAACTATATAGTCAATTTAACAATTTTTCACCAACGTCCTGAAATAATCACTTTAACCACTTTCAGGGTCTGATTTAAAATCTTGAATGAGGCATATTTCTTGGTCCCATTCTCAATTTAGTTGTGAGTTTGAAGAGGCACGGGGTGAGTATAGGTTTGGCTACACTAATGTTTTAAAATTTTATATAGTCATTAGTCACTATGTCCGGATAAAATGTTGTTTTTGGGATAGCAACACAATGAACTTAATGCCTTAGAATGGACACATTATTTCAGTGTGTCTGTATTCATTAGACCACCCTATTAATGTCTAAAGTTTCCAATATCCTCACTTTTGAGATACTTCAGTCTCTCATTTATTATTATTATTATTATTATTTTTGAGATGGAGTCTTGCTCTGTCTCACCCAGGCTGGAGTGCAGTGGGTGATTTCGGCTCACTGCAGCCTTCACCTCCCGGGTTCAAGCAATTCTCCTGTCTCAGCCTCCTGAGTAGCTGGACTACAGGCGTGTGCCACCATACCAGGCTAATTTTTGTATTTTTTTTTAGTAGACACGGGGTTTCACCATGTTGGCCAGGCTGGTCTCGAACTCCTAACCTCAAGTGGTCCTCCCGCCTCGGCCTCCCAAAGTGCTGGGATTACAGGCGTGAGTCACCAAGCCCGGCTCTCATTTATTATTATTATTATTATTGTTTTCAAGATGGAGTTTTGCTTTATCACCCAGGCTGGAGTGCAATGGCGTGATCTCGGCTCACTGCAAACCCCACCTCCGGTTCAAGTGATTCTCCCTGCTTCAGCCTCCGGAGTAGCTGGGATTATAGGTGCCCCACCACCACACCCCAGCTAATTTTTGTGCACTTTTAGTAGAGACGGAGTTTCTCCAAGTGGTCAGGCTGGTCTCGAACTCCAGGCCTCAGGTGATCCACCCCGCCTCGGGCCTCCCAAATGCTGGGATTACAGGAGTGAGCCACAGGTGCCGTCTCTCATCTTAATTGTGTTCTTTTTTGGCTATGTGTTTAGACAGTTTGTGGTCTTCTCCTCCATCCTCTTCCCCAACTGTAAAAAGTAAAATAGAGGTTCCTCTTCAAGACATTCTGCCGGTCTAATTAGGAATAATATGGTATTTTCTCTTAAAAGCAAAATTTATTCAAAAGAACCTGTGCTAACATTCTTAAATATCTGCTAGCTGTAATAAGAAATCAATGTACTTTATCTTCTTAGCTCTACAATTTAGGCTCAATATTGCCTGGCATGCTTATATGGTCCAAGCAAGCATTAGGTCATTAGCCTGTTCCTCTTCCTTATTTATAAAAGGTGTTTTTATCTTTTCTCAGCATTCCACAAGTTACTTCCTCTTTCCTTTGTTCTCCTCTACCTTGCCTCTTTTAAAAACTTCCAAGTTGCTAGACAATCAAGACAAATACCGATGTGAGTCCTGTTCAGCCATGGAACGGAACACAGCAGTAAGGTAGACGCTCAGGTTATAAATGACCCTGTGTCCTTTGTTCATGTACTCTCGTGGCAAAAGCTATAGCAAGCGTTCCCTTTCTGCAAAAAGTAAAAATGGCCTTACTAAATAAATTAAATTTATGTTCAAGTGCTATTTCTTTTTTTTTTTTTTTTTTTTTTGAGACGGAGTCTTGCTCTGTCGCCCAGGCTGGAGTGCAGTGGCGCAATCTCGGCTCACTGCAAGCTCCGCCTCCCGGGTTCACGCCATTCTCCTGCCTCAGCCTCTCCAAGTAGCTGGGACTACAGGCGCCCGCCACCACGCCCGGCTAATTTTTTGTATTTTTTTTTAGTAGAGACGGGGTTTCACCGTGGTCTCGATCTCCTGACCTTGTGATCCGCCCGCCTCGGCCTCCCAAAGTGCTGGGATTACAAGCGTGAGCCACCACGCCCGGCCCCAAGTGCTATTTCTTTATGGCACCGGAGAACAAGCATTTCAAACACAACCTTGCAAACCACCTCCATGAACATTAATTTAAATAAAGTGATTGCCAGGATTGTCCACATGCTTCTGCTATCTCTACACAGTGAAATTACATTGGGTCGTAGCAAAAGATAATTTGATTTTCCAATCAGTTTTAAATTAAAATAAAACATAATTGAAGATAACAGGCTAATTATTTGCAGAGATATGGTAAGAAATAAAGGGAGACAAGTTACTCAATAGTTACTAGAAATTAGTATCATAATACAAATGATAATGAAGGTAAGCCATTCGATTTATAGGGATTTTACATGCTTAGGAAAATTCCTTTCCCAGTCAACAAATGACAA
>NW_022097660.1:0-1492 GCF_006542625.1 Nomascus leucogenys
GCAAGTGGACTTTCTGAGAGCTCAGTGGCCTATAGTGGAAAAAGAAATATCTTCAAATAAAAAATACACGGAAGCATTCAGTTGAATCTCTTTCCGTTCTGTCCATTCAGCTAACAGAGTTGAAGCTTCCTTTTGATTGAGAAGATGTTAAACGCTATTTCTTTAGAAACTGTAAGTTGATATTTCTGGCGCTAAAGGGCATATAGTGGAAAAAGGTTTATCTTCAAATAAAAACTACACAGAAGCATTCTGTGAAACTACTTTCTGTTCTGTGCATTCAACTAACAGAGTTGAAGCTCACTTTTGATTGAGCAGTTCTGAAACCCTCTTTCTGTAGAAACTGCAAGTTGACATTCGGAGCGCTAAGGGGCCTATAGTGGAAAAAGGGATATCTTCCAATAAAAACTACACAGAAGCATTCTGTGAAACTTCTTTCTGTTCTGTGCATTCAACTAACAGGGTTGAAGCTTACTTTTTATTGTGCAGTTCTGAAACACTCTTTCTGTAGAAACTGCACGTGAATATTTGAAGCGCTAAGGGGCGTATTGTTGAAAAAGGAATATCTTCAATTAAAAACTACTCAGAAGCATACTGTGAAACTTCTTTCTGTTCTGTGCATTCAACTAACAGAGTTGAAGCTTACTTTTTATTGAGCAGCTCTTAAACCCTCTTTCTGTAGAAACTGCAAGGTGACATTAGGAGAGCTAAGGGCCCTGTAGGGGAAAAAGATATATCTTCAAATAAAAACTACTCAGAAGGATTCTGTGAAACTTTTTTCTGTTCTGTTCACTCAGCTAAAAGAGTTGAAGCTTACTTTTGATTGAGCAGTTCTGAAACACCCTTTCTGTAGGAACTGTAACTGGACATTCGGAGCGCTAGGGGGCCTATAGTGGAAAATGAAATATCTCCAAATAAAAACTACACAAAAGCATTCTGGGCAACTTCTTTCTGTTCTGTGCATTCAACTAACAGAGTTGAAGCTTACTTTTGATTGAGCAGTTCTGAAACACACTTTCTGTAGAAACTAATTGGACATTCGGAGCGCTAAGGGGCGTATACTGGAAAAAGGGATATCTTTAAATAAAAACTTCACAGAAGCATTCTGTGTAACTTCTTTCTGTTCTGTGCATTCAACTAACAGAGTTGAACGTTACTTTTGATTGAGCAGTTCTGAAACACTCTTTCTGTAGAAACTGCAAGTGGACACTCTGAACGCTAAGGGCCAATAGTGGAAAAAGGGATACCTTCAAATTAAAAGTACACAGAAGCATTCTGTGAAACTTCTTTCTGTTCTGTGCATTCAACTAACACAGTTGAAGCTTACTTTTGATTGGGCAGTTCTGAAACACACTTTCTGTAGAAACTGTAATTGGACATTCGGAGCGCTAAGGGGCCTATAGTGAAAAAGGGATATCTTCAAATAAAAACAACACAGAAGCATTCTGTGAAACTTCTTTCTGTTCTATGCATTCAACTATCACAGTTGAAGCTT
>NW_022097661.1:0-17920 GCF_006542625.1 Nomascus leucogenys
GGCAGGTTCACCACACCCCCAAGCATGGCATACAGTGAGCTATGGTGAGAGCAGGCACATGGGGGTCTCTAGAGACAGGGGCCTGACAAAACCAGGATGGGCCCAGGATCCAGACCCAAATATGGAATTTCTCTGGCTCTCTCTTAGGGGTTTCCATGAGTGACCCAAAGTTCTGCCCCCAAAAAATCTAGCCTTAACTAATCCCAATGGCAACTTGGTTAGGTGTAAAGTCCCTTTATACATACTTGTAGAAATATCAGAGAAGGCCTTTGTGTTTTTTTACTTTACACTAGGCTATATTTATTCATGTTGATACAGTTTGTATAGTTTTAATTATTCATCCCGGTATCATCTGTAGCAGGCAGCTTCACGGTACTGCCAGACCTTCTCCAAGAATTAAAAACCACCACTATCACTAATACTCTACAAAAATAGGGAAGCGGTTACATGAAAAAGGGGTTATATTGTTCCCTGCATTTGTCTGCAATGTGTCATCTCAGAGAACTTCATTCCCTTGTAGCCAATCAGGGCAGGAAGCCGGTGCCCTCACATATCTTTGTAATGTTCTATAATGGAGGTCACTTCCCAGAGTGGTTTAGCCTTTCAATGACTATTATTTCTAATCAAAATGGAATAAAACTAGAAACCATAATAGAAAAAACAAAAAAAGAGCAACATATATATGGAAATTAAAACAACTCACTTTTGAGCATGCTCATGTTTAAGGGTTGTAAGACTTAATATTATGAAGAATGCTCATATACCTAAAGCGAGCTACAGATTCAACGCAATTCCCTTTTAAATTAACAGTTTTTTTTTTTGGAAATAGAAAAAAGGAACCAACAAATTATATGAAATCTCAAGCGACCATAAAGAGCCCAGGAATGTTTAAACAAACAACAATGTTAGTGACCTCACCTTTTCTGATTTCAAAGCACATTACAAAGCAACAGTAATGAAAACAGTTTGTTTCTGGCATAGAGACAGACAATTTTCCAATTAAAACAGAAGGTAGCACAGATGTAAACCTCACACATGTAAGCAGATAGTTATTTGCACACCCATATTCTTTGCAGCATTACTCACAAAGGCCAATAGGTGAAAGCAACACAAACTTTCCTCATTAGAATGAATAAATAAACATAATTTGTAATATAAAAGTAATGGAATATTACTGAGCTTTTAAAGGCAGAAAATCTTGTACCATCCACAATAAAGAGAAATATAGAGAACATGATGCTAAGTAAAATTATCACAATCAAACAGATACTCTGATTCTACTTATATGTAATATCTAAAGTATGGAAACTTAGAAACAGAAAATAGGATGATTTTTATCAGGAGCCAGGTGGTAAGAAAATGGTAGTTGTCATTTCATGTGTACTTGAGTTTTAGTTTTGCAAAAGAAAAATGTTTTACAAATATGTTGCATAACAATGTAAATACACTTTAAACGACTGAACTGTATAAGAAAAAATATTAAATATTCTAAATTTTGTTTTATGTATTTTTACCACAATCGAAATTAAAAATGACACCCAAGGGCCAAAAGCGATGGCTCATGCCTGTAATCCTAGCACTCTGGGAGGCTGAGGCATTCAGATTACTTGAGGCCATGAATTCAAGACCAGCCTGGCCAACATGGTGAAACCCCAGCTCTATGAAAAATACAAAAATTAGCCAGGCGTGGTGGTGCACACCTTTAATGCCAGCTACTCAAGAGGCAGCAGCAGGAGAATTGCTTTAACCTGGGAGGGGGAGGTTGCAGTGATCCAACATTGTGCCACTGCACTTTGGCGACAGGGTGAGATTCTGTCAAAAAAAAAAAACACCCAAAGAGAGTTACAAAGTTTTTGAAAAATTATCTTCAAATCGCACAAATCTTTCTTTCACACTAAGATAATATGAACAATAGATTTTGAAATTAAGACAATTTCCATGATTACTCACTTAGACAGAATCAATTATTGGCCATCAAACAAGAAGAAAATATACAAGTCATAAACAAAATAGGAGCAATATTTACACAAGCAAACAAACACTTATATCGTTATATTAACAAAAGACATAGGGATGGTTCACATTTAACTTTTGCCCCACACTGTCTTAAGGTGTACAGAGTTGAATATTGTCATTCAAAATTATATTATATAAATTAAAACTTAAAACAATAAAATGATGTAAGGTGCCCTACCCTAAAACATGAAACACAGAAACATAAAATTGCAAAACTAAGTTAAAAGAAACATTAACCCCCAAATTCTTATTTGAATAATGTAATTCAAAATCATAATAAATAAGTAGAAACTAAAAACACAATTAACTGATGTGAGACAGCTTACTCTAAAAAATACAGAAACATAAAATTATAAAACATAAGAGAAACTTTAATCCATAAAATCCTGACTAAACATAGTGTCCAACTGAAAAAGAATCTTAGGTAACTACAATTTTCAACTCTTCCTGTGAATCCATGAAAAGTATAAATTTTGAATTATTTGGATACAGTTAGGGCAACAACATTTTAGAGAAAACACATTATAATTATTACAAATAGCTGTGATGAGAAAGTTTTAAGGAATAAGCATTTAAGTAATACTACAGAAAGTTTTAAATTATGCTACTGATGCATTGCTGCTTTTCTTACACAAAATGGTAAGGCTGTAATCAGGCCTTTAATAGAAAAGTCTTACATTTTTATATATGGCACCAATATAAATATTGTAAATACAGTATAAAACATTGATATATAAAACAAATATTGGAAATATATTGCACTATTAGTCAAATAAAAGATGGGAAAACTGGAAGAAAATGCTAATAGTAACATTGTGCCCAGAGTCAAACATATAAGCCAAATATTTTAATAAATTATTAATTATATAACTTATACAGAATATATACATTTGAGCATGCTATTTTAGAACTTCTGAAACTGAAATTACAGGCAAATGTGACACATGATAATTCATAAAGTGAAAACACAGTCATAGTAATCTTCATATTAAAGAAGGCAGAATCATACAATAATAAGTGAGAAATAAGGTAATAATTGGGAATTCAATATATGTTGAACAATATTCTAATTTCCCTTAGGGAAAAACTTTTTGTAAGGAATCTGTAAAATGAGTACATACAATAAACGATCCTACAGGAGAGGCTGTTGGCACACAGAGTTTAAACTTCTATGATTAGGTCCTACTAAGAAAAAGAAAATTTTAAAACAAAATAAATAGTTTTTCCTATTTAATAAGATAATTTTTGCCTCTAAAGTTTTTCAGTCTAATTTTTTTGTAGAATTAGGTTTTAACCTTCATAAGACTTGACATTATAAAGAAGAAAACAGTTGTCATCTGTCTCTGGTGTTCCTGGAATTTCTAAACCAAATGCCAATTCCTCCACAACTCCCCTCACACACTTCTGAATTGAAGCACAACAGATTTATTTAAAATGGCATAACAGCGGTCTCCAGAAAGGTGCAGAGATTTTCCCAGATTCCCAAAAGCAATGACAAACTATGCAGATCATTTAGGTTCTCACAAGATTCTAGGAGGACTTTGGCTTTCAGTGTGAATGCACTGGAAGATTCTAAGAGAGAGGGAGAGAGAGAGAATGTGTGTGTGTGTGTGTGTATGTGTGTGTGTTGAAATCAGAACCCCACCTTATGTGTTTTTTGTGGAATTTGAAAATGAAAGTCTAAAGTTGAAAATTAAAATCACACATGATAGCACCTTGCAAACTATTTACTGTCCTAGATGGGTCGTTCTAGGGTGTAGGACCCAGGTAACACCCTTTTCCCCTCCTTCCGGAAAGAGCTACACACACTGCTCAAAGCCTGCATCCACATGTACCATGTCCAAGACCAGCTCAAGAATCTGGACCCATATGTCACCTTCAGCAGGGTTGACTGCCGCTGCTTGTTCTTCCTGAGCATCTTCTCCAATGGTGACCTGAGAGTTGCGGGAGGCATTGGGGCCAGGATTGAACAGAGGAAAAAGGAGCATGGAAGCCAGGTGCTGAGGACCAGCCATCTCACCTGGGGGTTCTGGCCCTGAGACATCCAGACCAGCATCACATTTAGGTGCAGACAGCTGGCCCTGGGTGGTCCTGTGCTGATCACTGGCCTCGGCCCCTCAAACAGTGGGAAATGGAAGAATGGCTTGGAAATGGGCCCTGTCGACTGTGTGTCACCTGAGCACATTCTCCCAGGGTTCCAAGAGGGGCCATCGTGTCTCCAGAACCAGAACTGGAAGGTGAAACTGCCAGGGTAAAGATGGAAGAGGGTCCTCAGTTTGGTGGAGGGTCTCACAGTAAGACGCCTGGCTTAATCAAGCTTGGCCATTCCTGAAGCACGATCAGTGACTAAAAGTGCCTACCATGAGCAGCTGGAACCCACTCTCTGAGAGCTGCAAGATGCATGGGGACCTCACGTACCTGTTTGTAATTACAGCCAAGGATCCGCAGGCAGCGTTACTACATCCACATGGGGCTTTTACTGGAACCAGTAAGTCTCTGCCAGCCCCTCCCAGGCTCCTGGGATGCCACTTGTTCTGGGTCTGTGGACAGACAACCAGGACACTTACTCGGTGTTCAACCACTCCTTGTGGCCCACAGCCTATCGCTCAACCCCAGCCCCACCAGCCCCTGCTTCCTAAGCCATTCCTCATGCCAGAAGAAAAGGCAATGCGTTTGTCCACAGCCCCTGCCTTGTGTCATGTCATGTGGGGGTATGGAATGAACCGGTCAGCCTAAACTCCAGTCCTTCTGCCTGAGGAATCTGTCCCCACTGTCCGAGTCCCCCTCTAGGGAGCTGTCAGTGGGGGAGAGAGCAGCCCTGGAAGAGAGGCCCATCTGCTTCTGTTTGACTTCAGGGCAGCCTCTCAGGGCAAGAACCCAGAGCAGGTGGAGGCCTCGCAGAAGCCTGTGGCAGGGTCTGGGATTGGTGGCTGGGCATCTCCTACTCTGCTGCCTGCCATGGGGCCCAGAACCACCCATTCAAGAGGGTCACCACCACATTGCAGGTGCGCAGCTGGACGGCTCCCCAGGCAGAGCCTGCCATGGACTGCATGCACACAGAGGATGTGCACCTTGAAGTTCGACCATGAGGAGAACATTCCTGAAGAGCTACATGCAGCCTGGCCCTGCCCTCACTGGGAACCCCCTTCCATCTGGGTACCAGACAGAATTCTGTGCACTTTCCTGGAGGCTCCATGCTGGTCTGTTCATTTGGAAGTTTGAGGCTGTCCGTGAGGAAGTAACAAAAGAGAGATCTCAGAGCAGGTAGTGGGGCACAGGCTGAGCCGTTTTCTCCCTCCCTAGTCCCTCTGCAGACAAGGGGCTGGAACAAGGAGCTGTGGACAATAAGGGGACTGCTTTGCAAGAACCGGCCTGAGCAGCTGCTTCAAGAAAGAGCCACATTAAACGTGCCTATAGCCCCTCATGAGTGAATGGCAGCCTCAGGCCCGCCTGCCATTTTCGAGCAGGTTTTCTTGCTAACAGGATGAAAGCAAAGAAAGCTGGAATGAACCCAGCCCTCTCAGGCACCTTGAAGGCTGTTGGGGTTGCTTCCAGGCCTTCTAGCCTTCTGCTTCTTGGCAGGCCACCCAAGCAACTTTTTCCAGCCTCTGAGACTTTCATGCTCTGGAAGGAGAGGGTCCTCCTTTTCACTAGGCTGTGGGGCCAGGCCCATCCAGCTCCCCGCTTCCACTAACAACCATGGAGCTCCCACCTGGGCACACCCTGCCCAAACATGGCCCTTCTAAGGCAGAAGATCGTGTGTCTTGCGGTTTCAGCTTGCTAGGGCTTAAAAGTTATCAGTGCTGTTATTAAGATAGGGAAGTGAGAGAAGAAAAGTTGCTTTAAAAAATTTCCCGTAATCTTACCACGGAGATCATCAGCACAGATGACAGAACAGGCGAGGCTTCTGGGGAGGCTGAGGGAGAGTGTCCAGCCTGTTCTGCCAGCTGGTCCTTGCCAGGGGTGCCTCGTGACCCAGTCCCTTAGAGAAGCATGCAGACATCTCAGCAAGGAGCTGGAAGGTGCAGATCAGGGCAACCCAGCACCACTGATGGTGGAGTCGGGCTACCTCACATCAAGCTGTGTCTCCACAGCTGACCCTTGGAGCCAGGAGGTGATTTACAACATGTGCAAGGCGGTCAGCTCCATCAGCTCTGTGGCCTTCAACACTCACTTCAACTGGGACATCTCAACAGAAAGCAGTGGCGACTGGCCAATGCAGAAACTCTGCAAAGTGGAAAAGAGTGTCATGGGGTGGGGGACGTGGGGCCTGCCTGCTCATCTGAGCACTGCTCCCTGGGGCTGTGCTCTGCAGGCTTCCTGAAGGAGGGCCGTGAGCTCATCAGGGAGGCCCTGAGCCTGTGGAACATGCCTGAGGCCGTGTCCATGGGGATTTGTGTCTACTTGCACCTCCTTGCCCTTCTCACTGATTGCGCTGAGATGGGCCTCGAGCATCCCCTGGTCTGTGTCAGCAAAGGGCTCTGGGCCTGGCCTGGCATTGAGAGATGGCAAATAAGGGGCTTGGGGTTGCACTGTCACCCCCTAAGGTAGCATAAAATGACAGAGGCCAGACCTACAGGACTGGAACCCTATCAAGGGGGACATGAGGCTGCTCACTTTCCCTCAGGGACCCATGTGGAGAAGCTGAGGGAGGTTAAGGAGATCCTAGGGACTCACTTGTTCTGTCTGGGCTTCCCCTAGCTCCACCCTTTGATGACCATTTTCTCGGAAGAGCTCAGGAACCTCCTGTGCTCTAGTGAGGTGGGGCCTCCCCTCACAGAGTATTGGTGAGGAGGCATCTGAGACGGTGAGTGAGAAGCGAACACAGTGCCTGAGAACACTCATGGGAGCTGCCATCCTCTGTGACCATCACGTGGCCTTGCAGTGTTCAGACTGCCTGGCCTGCCTGGGGTTTGATGAGGCTGTTTTGGGGCCAGCTGCTTTAGAATCTCACTTTCTCTGCAATCAAACAGTGACTGTTTTCGTGTCTGTTTATGGGTTTAAAAAATCCTAATATTTCCTTTATAGTAGTTTAGCTTATATGTGTTTATTTCTATAAATTTTATTAGAATAAAGAGGGCTTAAGACAACAGCATTTTAAGGTCTTAACGGGGCATAGACTTTCATGTCACAACAGCTAATGTTGACCTCTTTATGCTACCTTTGTGTAAGGTATACATAGAAAGTGCAGCCAGAGGTGACTAGAGCTGAGCTGCCTGGGCTTGCTTGCTGGCCTGCAGTCAGGTGGACTCTGGCTGTGAGTCGGTGCCCACCATGGATCTACATCCCCCACCCCCTCTCCTTAGTCCCTCAATAACCAACAAGGCCGTGCTAATGAGCAGGCGAGTGATGGACATCGGGAACCCAATACTATCCGGGAAGATTTGAATGCCATCTGGGCTGGGGCTGTTGGGGGTAGGGCCTGCGGCTGCCTTGGCTTGTCATGGTGCCACCCACAGATGTGCCTGCCCTGTGCTGCTTCTCCAGCAGCCAGCTGTCCATGGCCCTGAGCCTGTCACACCATGCTTGCTACCTCATGCTGCTTGTGTTTGAAAAACCCATCCAGAGATGGCGCTGCTGGATGTAAGTCCTGAAAAGGGGGCATCACCTTTGTCCTGGGGGATTAGGAGCTGACCAGATTCCTCCTGACTCCCTCACAGAACAAGTGGGGCTGGTGCTGCAATTAATGATGCCCCCCAGAAGATGTGTTTGCACTGGCTGAGCGAATATACGATGCAGAGACCTGAATGGAGACACGTGAATGGAGTGTGTGGACATCAGTTAGCAGCTGGGAAACAGCTGCCTCTCAGGCCTCTTGTGCTCCAGCAAGTGTGGAATGTGCCTGTGCCCATGAGTGTAGACATCTGGAGTTTAAACATTTGGCTGCTGCTTTTGCTGCCACCATTCCCAGGCCTAACATGGCTTAAAGTCCAGGTTTTAAGTAAAAAAATAGGAGGCTTTTTACCACACAGCTACTTGACAGGCTGAGGTGAAATCATCACTGGAGCCTAAGAGTTTGAGGCTGCAGTGACCCATGATTCAGCCACTGCACTGACAGAGTGAGACGTGCTTGCGCCCTTCTACAGAGAATAGCTCTGGGGCATTTGGGGATCCCTACAGTCCCAGGCCTCTCCCTGTCCCCTGCTTCCTGTGCTCCTTCCCTTGCTTGCTGTCACAGCCTAGCATGGAGGAGGAGGTTGCCGACCTGTGAGCCTGAGGGAGCTGTGTCTGACTGGGACTTCTGTCTGGGGTTTTGAGAAGAGCTACTTATGAATATGGTCTGTCCAGATACCTTGTTTCAAAGGAAGTGAGCATGAGCTAGCAAGTTTAGCAACCCCACGGCTGATAAACAACTTTGTCTTGTTTCTAAGTCATCAATCTTCATTTCACATTGGAATAAAGTAAGTGAACCTGCTACCCCAGCCTCGCCCATGTGTCCTGTAACCCAGACTCATTTGGTTGTGAGGGCTGTTGTCAGAAATGTTATTAAAAAATTGTGCATAAATTAGATCAAATGTAAAATTATGCTTATAATGTCACTTGAGTGGGAAATAAAAGGGTAGAGTCACAGGAAATCTGTTGGGGTTTACACCCCTGCTACTTACCAAGCTCATGAGAGTGTGGCACAAGTGACCATCACCTGACATTGGTGACAGAAGAGAAAAGGCCGGCATGAAGGCCAGGTAGGGGAGAGGTGCCAGGCTATGAGGCCAGGCCCTGCACATGCTGGGCCTGTTAGGTCACTGAACATCTAACTGCCTGGGAACCGGCTCTTTTCACATTCGTTGAGTTAAGAGGATGGAGGAGCACTCTCCAGAAGTCACACTGCACTGGGAGAATGGAGGAGAGTCTACAACTCGCCTTCCTAGGGTCGGTTTTAGATTGAGCTGGACTCTCTTGGAGAGCCAGTGAGATGGGAGGAAGACAGTCCCAGGTGCACCTGACAGCCAGAGCCTATGAAGTTAGGGGGTTGTGTGGGGGTGGCCTGTCCCTATGAAAGGAGGAGCTTAAAGCTACTAAAGCTAGTGGCTGCTCCTCTGCCATCCCTCTACAGAGCAGCCAGGTCCTCAGCTGCATGTATAGCTGAATGTCTTTTGGAATGTTAGAGAGTCCTCTATGTCTTAGAAATTTCATAAAGAAAAACAAATCTCAATTGTAATGTTTATTAGTTTCTCTGAGCCAATTGGGAAAAAAAAGTCCTTCACCTTGAAGATTTAAGTGATACCCAAGGGTAGCCACCAGTGTCTCGGCCACTGAAGCCTCATTCATGCTCCCACTACCAGTTTGATTTGCAGCCTCATAGTTGTGTTGTACTAAATATTCTTTCCTCTGGCGTTGTCCAGTGAACACGGTTCACATGGCTAACACCACTTCTTGAGATGCAAGCACCATGCAAAGCTGAGAATGGATTGGATTTTGTTACTATTGTGCCTCCTCCTCACCTGAGAGGCCCATTTTTCCTGGTTGATTCATTAAGTGTATTAGTGCTCTCAGTCGCCTTTGGACAACTCAAATGACAAGTGGCTGTTGATTCATAAAGAAAATGAAGGCTTTAGATGTGAAACCCTCCTTTTCTCTTGTCCTTCTCTTAGGTGAAAGATTTTACTTTTTTCAAAAGGCTACATACTGGTATCCCAGCAAGTGTAGTGTGAGAACTGGCATTTGTCAGGCTACGGTTTCAGTGTGGATGGGCAATTCTTCAAGATGGAAAACCAAGTCTCACTGAGTTGCTGGAGCCATACTCACCTTTCTCCACATCCCCCACCATGGGCTTTCACTTTTCTCCCAGGCGGGGGTGGGTGCGTCCTGGAGTTTTATCCAATCAGTGACACTGACATGGAACCGCCCAATCAGGTGCGCAATTGGAGATGACAGGAAAGGAGGGCGTGGCTTCGGGCGTTTGGCGGGGTCTTTGTCTCTCGCTGGCGCTGGCACAGGAGCTTGGGATCCGTCTCCTCTTTCGCCTCCTCCACCTTGGGAGCCCCGGGCTACTCTCTCCCAGCCCCTGTTGCCCTGTGATCTGTAGGGTCCTTGGGGACGCATAGTTAAGGTGCCAGGACATCCTGGAAGCTGAGAAATGGTGAGTATGCGGGGTTCGGCCTCCAGAGAATGGAGAGCAGGCTGTGAAACTGGCAGGACCGGCCTCCCACGGTTAGCTCCGAGTCTCCCGAGGCTTGGCCCTCAGTCCCCTGTGGCCGCAAGATGGCCGCTGAGCCAGCAGCGGGGACCCCCACGTCCGCCCGGCCCATCCGGTCCTGTCCATGGGCAGCGCCCTGCTCTGCACCCACAGCCCTGAGTATTTCGCAGATTGTTCAGGGATGCCAGGTGGGTCATCAGGGAAAAACCGCGACTGGGTGTTTGCGTGAGAGGAGCCGCGGCCCGTGGGGTCCCCAGTCTCTCTTGTTAAAAATTAACGGGAGTCTATGTTAAAAGTTAACCAGTTTATATGAACAGACAGTGATTGGTAAATGGAAAGCACCCAGCCATGATTTCTGGTCCACCAGAGGGGCATAAAGGAAAGGCTTTTATAAGATGAATGAGAAAGCAACCCAAATTCAAGAATTGGTTCCAGTTATGTAGTCGCCTTATTTGAACTATCCAGATGGAAATTTTCTGATTACATATTCAGAGGTTAATTGCGTGTTTGTCATTGGTTAAACCTGCATTTTGTTTCAGGCTAAGATAGTGATTTATAGGAAATGTATTTGAGTTAGGTTTTAGATTTTTTTTTTTAACCCATGAACAAAGGGCACTAGAGCCACTTTAGACTAATTTTCTGCTCTTTAATTATTTTAAAACTCCAGAGGAGGACTGGTTTTCTCCTGTTTTTTTTAATGTATGGCAAGTGGAACCTCTAATCGACCACCCTGTTTTTCAGCCTAACTGAGGCTTGCAGTAAAATTATCAGTTCCCACTTTCTTTGCTGCATTCTCAAATGCAACACATGAGACCAGTTTTCCCTTGCCAATTTACAGTGCTGTTAACTATTTGCCCTTTATTATACATTTCATTAAAGTTTTCTATTATTTGATTTCTTTCTACTTCTCCCTACAGTTCTGGCAATATTTGCTTTTTATATTTAGAAGCCTCCCTTTTGGATGCGTAAATATATATAGCTATATTCTCTTGACAAATTAACCCCTATTATTATTGTATGGTAAATTCATTTCATGCTTGTGAGAGACATTGCTAGAAAGTCTATTTTGTCTAATTTAAGCATAGCTACCATTACACTCCTTTGATTATTATTTGCATGGAATATCATTTTCTATCCTTTCACTTTTAGCCTATGTTCTTAATTCATAATTGAGTCTCCTGTAAGCAGCATATTATGAGGTTTAAAAGATTCATTTATCCACTCTGTCTGCTTTAGTCTCTTTTGGCTGCTATAACAGAAGTATCACAGACTGGTAATTAATAAAGCATAGAATTTTATTTGACTCATGATTCTGGAGGCTGGGAAGGCAAAACAACATGATACTGGTATCTGTTGAAGGTTTGGTTGCTGGATAATAACATGGCCAAAGATGTGAGGGAGAGAGAGCTTTTTTTTTAATATATAACAGATCCATTCTTCTTATAATTATCCCATCCCCATAATAAGAACATTAATCCATTCATGAGGGCAGAGTTCTTATAGCTTAATTAATTTTTAAATGTTCCACCTCTTAATTCTAACACAGTGGCTATTAAATTTTCTCCTAAATTTTGGAGATGACATTCAGTCTACAGCAGTATCTGTTTAGTAGATAATTTAATCTTTTTATTTGTAAGGTAGTGATAGGTAAGCAGTTACTATTGTAAATTTGTAGTTTTCTGTCCATTTTAAATTTGCTTCTTTTTTTTTCTTGTTCTGTCCTTCCTGTGGTATTGTTAATTTTTGTTGAGATAAAGTTATGCTTTCTTGCTCAGACTGAAGTGCAGTGGCATATCACAGCTCACTGTAGCCTCAATATCCTGGGCTCAAGCAATCCTCCCACCTTAGCCACCCAAGTAGCTTGGACTACAGACATGTACCACGACACCCAAGGAGCTTATGATTCTTCCACCTTGGCCTCCCAAAGTGTTGGAATTATAAGCAGGAGCCACCATATCCAACGTTTAATTTTTGTTGTTTGTGTATGCTTTAATTACTTTCTCTTTTCCTTTACTACATTTTTTTTCCTGGTGGTTATCATGAGACTTACGTAAAACATCTTATACTTTAATTGTTTAGTTTAACATGATAACAATTTAAAGATTCTGAATTTCAGTATGTATTTACCATTTTCAGTGACATTAATACTTTAGTATTTTTCATATTGTTAGTTAGCATTTCATCATAGCAATGTGAAGATTTCTTCCAGATCATGAGTGGAGAAGGAAAGAAGGTGTGTTTTGCCTGATTCAAGGACTACAGAGAGAACCAAGTTCTGCAGGCCTGTCACCTAAGTCTCAGGTGAGTATGATTTCTCTTTTTTGTTTTTTGAGACAGAGTCTTGCTCTGTCACCCAGGCTGGGGTGCAGTGGTGCAATCTCAGCTCACTGCAAGCTCCGCCTCCCGGGTTCATGCCGTTCTCCTGCCTCAGCCTCTCCGAGTAGCTGGGACTACAGGCTCCTGCCACCACGCCCGCTAATTTTTTGTACTTTTAGTAGAGACGGGGTTTCACCGTGGTCTCGATCTCCTGACCTCGTGATCCACCTGCCTCGGCCTCCCAAAGTGCTGGGATTACAAGCGTGAGCCACTGCACCTGGCTGAGTATGAATTCTCTTGTGTTTCTGGCAGATTGTTGCAGTGTCAGGACCAAGGTCAAATGAGTTGTAGCCAAGTCTACAGTAAGATGTGGCTGTATTCTCTTTTGAAGCCAAGACCATGATTGGCAAGCTTGCCACTTGGTCAAGTCCTCACCCTCTGAAGATGTCTTCCTTGGTCTTTGCCTCCAACTGGGTGTCACAAACTCTGAAATGGATTCCAAGGCTTTCATGAATGCACTTATGTTTGCTGTGGCAGCTGCATTATGTTGTGGGGGATGTGGATGCGGAACCTCCCATTCTGTCATCTTGCTTATGTTACTCTCCTTTACCTTTTGCTTTCTGAAGTGAATGTCAAGCTGGTGATTTTTAGCTTCAAAAATTCTAAAATAAATTACTCAAATTTACACATTATGTAAGCTATTAATAAAATTTCTTGGAGGTGCTACATATTTATTAAAATTTTTGGTTATAATTTTAAGCTCACTGTAGGCAGAAAGGAGTCATTAACATTTATATTCTTTTTCTTAGTCTGTATCTAAATGATGGTATATGTTAATTCCAGATATTTACTTTATACTTCAGTAATGCTCATCGTATTTTGCGAAATTTATATTGTTCTTTTATTTGAAAATAGAAGGCTTTTTTAGCTCCTGAAAGCTATATTGTAGTCATATGGTTTTATTATATTTTGTGGTAAGAAGAGCAGCAACATATTGAGAACATAATAAAATTCTCCTGTCTTTTTAATGATTATTTATTAAATTCTTCCATTAGAGCCTATTATTAATGATTGAAATGTATTTTCTGTATAATTTTACTGCAATTTATTAAATTTCAATTACTTAAAATGTCTGCTTTTCATGAGCGCACACAGTTGAATGCTGCAGATATCTAAAGAGTTATTTTTCGGCCGGGTGTGGTGGCTCATGCCTGTAATCCCAGCACTTTGGGAGGCCAAGGCGGTGGATCACGAGGTCAGGAGATCGAGACCATCCTGACTAACATGGTGAAACCCCGTCTTTACTGAATATACAAAACATTAGCCAGGCATATTGGCGGGCGCCTGTATTCCCAGCTACTCCGGAGGCTGAGACAGGAGAATGGCATGAACCCAGTGGGTAGAGCCGAGATTGTGCCACTGCACTCCAGCCTGGGTGACAGGGCAAGTCTCTGTCTCAGAAAAAAAAAGAGTTATTTTTCATTGTAAATCTATGCTGTATTCAGATTTATGCATTAAAATCTCTCTTCTGATTTTCAGTTCCTTGTTATTGTGTTTATTTTCTTGGGGTTATGTTTTCTCAGATTAGTTAACTGTATTTTTGCTTTTAAAGCTTGATATGAGTTGAATGATAATTTTTAGCTCGGTACACTTTATCTCAATGTGATGTTTAATATATGTGTGAATTAGCTGTGTTTGTTGCTTATAGATAGATCTATATGTTTTTTCACCTATGTAAGTATGATATCTTTTTTCTTGTTTTTCTTTTTTTTTTTTCAGTTTCAGATAGGCTACTTTTTTTAAGAGAATTTTAAAACAGAGTCAAAATAACAGAAATCAGTTATTTGTCCTCTTGCAGGGCGGGAGACAACTCCTTCCCCACAGATTGAGGCTATGGCTAAGTGGTGAGCCTTGGGGAGATGCAGAAAGGATCCATCCCAGGCACTTGGCTGGAGGTAAGTAAGCATAGCCATTGGGCCACAAGACCTGATGCTTGGCTACTGGTCTGGACATAAGTCCCCATCTTCCCAGAAATGTCGTCTTTTGTCTGCAACAACTGGCTGGAGAAATATTTCAGAAAGATGTTGTGCCTGGAACACGCAAAGGCATACCCTTCCTTCTCCTTGCATAGGCCTTGCAGCACTGAAGAAAGACCAGGATTGCAATGGAGCCTTCAATAATCTTCATCCCTATGGAACTCAGGGGCTCATAGGGTGACAGGAGAGGAGACAAGCTGCTTGGGAAGAGTCGTCTTTCAGCTTCTCCCCCACTGAAACACTATATACTTGGGGCCACGGTTCATGGCAAAACACACATGCTCTCTTTCTTTCTCTCACAACCACATCTCGGGAACCCAACAACTTGATGGCAGGTAGCTCTGGGTATCCTTGGTCTGGCATTCCACCCACTCAGCCATCGAAGCTGTCCTAAAGCCTTTTCAATCACTTCTCACTCTTTCCAGGCCATGTGGGTAGGTGTTCCAGCCTTCACTCTTTCAGGCTGATCATAAAGGCACAGTGTGGGAAAGTCCCTCTGTGATGGCCATTGCTGGGGAGCAGGGAAGGCTAAGGGCCCACTGCTGCCAAGGCTAGTGTAGACGCCCTCTGCTCCACTCATCTCCTCGAAGATTGATGTCAGGTGCAGCAGCTGCTGTCTGGAATGTTATCAAACCAGGACTGCACAGGCTCTGCATTCTCTGGGTGGAAGATGTAAGAAGCAGGCGAGTTTCCAGGATGAGAGTTTTCCTCAGATCCCTTCCCAGATGGCTGTGGTCATTGACATAGCAGCCCTGGTGGAACAAACACGACTCATGGGCTAGGCAACCCCAGAACACCCCACACTGGTCCAGCATACCCATCACAGTGTGTCCGGAATTGGTGGGTTCTTGGTCTCAGTGACTTCAAGAATGAAGCCGCGGACCCTCGCAGTGAGTGCTACAGTTCTTAAAGGCAGCGTGTCTGGAGTTTGTTCCTTCTGAACATTCGATGTGTTGGAGTTCTTCCTTCTGGTGGGTTTTGTGGTCTTGCTGGCTCAGGAGTGAGCTGCATGATGTTTGCAGTGAGTGTTACAGCTCTTAAGGGTGCTCTGGGTTGTCCCCTCCCGGTGGGTTTGTGTCTCGCTGGCTTCAGGAGTGAAGCTCAGACCTTCACCGTGAGTGTTACGGCTCATAAAGGCAGGGTGCACCCAAAGAGTGAGCAGCAGCAAGATTTATTGCAAACAGCAAAAGAACAAACTTCCACAGTGTGGAAGGGGACCCGAGTGGGTTGTCACTGCTGGCTTGGGCAGCCTGCTTTTATTCTCTTATCTGGCTCCACCCACATCCTGCTGATTGGCAGGGGCACTGATTGGTGCGTTTACAATCCCTGAGCTAGACACAAAGGTTCTCCATGTCCCCACCAGAGTAGCTAGATACAGAGTGTTGATTGGTGCATTCACAAACCCTGAGCTAGACACAGAGTGCTGATTGGTGTGTTTACAAATCTTGAGCTAAATACAGAGTGCTGATTGGTGTATTTACAATCCCTAGCTAGACATAAAAGGTTCTCCATGTCCCCACCAGACTCAGGAGCCCAGCTGGCTTCACCCAGTGGATCCTGCCACCAGGTCTGCAGGTGGAGCTGCCTGCCAGTCCCGTGCTGTGCTCCCGCACTCCTCAGCCCTTGGGTGGTTGATGGGACTGGGTGCCATGGGCAGGGGGTGGTGCTCATCAGGGAGGCTCAGGCATGGCGGCTGCAGGTCCAAGCCCTGCCCCATGGGAAGGCAGCTAAGGCCCAGCAAGGAATTGAGCACAGCAGCTGCTGGCCCAGGTGCTAAGCCCCTCACCGCTGGGGCCGGTGGGGCCAGCACCACTCCAAGTGCGGGGTCCACAGCCCACGCCCACCTGGAACTCCAGCTGGCCTGGCAGCACCACGTGCACCAGTTCCCGCAAGGGCCCAGCAAGGAATGAGCACGCAGCTGCTGGCCCAGGTGCTAAGCCCTCAGCCGGGCCGGTGGGCCAGCAGCACTCCAAGGCGGGGTCCACCGAGCCCACGCCCACCTGGAACTCCAGCTTGGCCTGCAAGCACACGTGCAGCCCAGTTCCCGCCCGTGCCTCTCCCTCCACACCTCCTCGCAAGTTGAGGGAGCCTGCTCTGGCCTTGGCCAGCCCAGAAAGGGGCTTCCCACAGTGCAGAGGCGGGGCTGAAGCGGGCTCCTCAAGTGCTGCCAAAGTGGGAGTCCAGGTAGAGGAGGCCCCAAGAGCAGCGTGGGGCTGTGAGGACTGCCAGCATGCTGTCACCTCTCAACAGGATCTGCATACTTGTTCAGGGTGGGAATGAAGACAGGCCAATGAAGAAAACACATTTAAACAGTTCCTTCGTCATCTCAGGAACTCATCCATAAAGGCCTCATGAGCAAATGGATCTGGACGTGGTCCCCTCAATCTCTACAGGAGCAGTTAGGCAGTCAGCATTGCTGATTGGCTTAAAGGAGCTATGCACAAGGGTTTCATCCAGGTCAGTGACCATACAGATCCTTCCTTGATTTTTCTCTGTCACCTCTGGGAGCAGGCAGGTTTCCTGGGATCTGATAAACTGATCTATACTGGAGACCCTGGATGCTGATCCACTTAGCAATGGTGTTGACGTCCTCCTTATGTGTGGACGAGCTCAGCGGGATCTGCCTCGGGGAGGGAACTTGACTGCCCAACATGCTGGGTGCAAGAACAGCAGAAGGATCTTAGTTCTAAGATGTGACAAACATGAGGCCTCTTCAGAGAGGCACTTTGGAAACCAGGCCTTGCTTTGTAAGGACCAGGGCATCTTCCCTCCATGCCTGGGTGATGATGGAGCCATGTTCCATCTAACAATCCTGAGGGCTGGGCTGGCTGGGTGGGAAGACTGGCGGGCACGCCGGCTGGACTGGGCTGGAGGGCATGGGCTGGGGCCTTGATTCAGTTCCCAAGGAGTCTGACTTCCACAGCTGTTCACATTCCTCCCTCTCCTTTTCCATCACTGGGCGGGAAGGGAGGCAGCCTGTAGGGAGGGTAGATGGCCTTGGCAGCAGCTCCCCAGGTGCCCCCAGCCCCGATTCCCCCAGCGGGAGCTTTGGGATCCTCAGTTTGGGTCTAACATAGAGAATCCACCAGATTCTCATTTTTTTTCAACTTTTAAGTTCAGGGGTCCATATGTGATAAATATTTTTTTCAACTTTTATTTTAAGTTTAGCCGTCCATGTGCAGGATATGCAGGTCTCTTACATAGATAAATATGTGCCACTGTGCTTTACTGCACAGATCATCTCATCACGCAGGTACTAAGCCCAGCATCCGCAGCTATTCTTCCTGGTGCTCTCCTTCCCCTCCCCCATGCCATGAAACAGGTGTCCAGTGTGTATTTTTCTTCCTGATGTGTCCATGTGTTCTCATTGATCTGCTTCAGCTAATAAGTTAGAATAATAAGTGGTGTTTGGTTT